>NC_138079.1:52750000-53037500 GCF_964212035.1 Myotis nattereri | reverse complement strand
CTCATTGAATACATGGGATCTCGTTCATTATGTCCACATCCTTGTAAGTGGACTTGAGAACTACAAGCAAAACATTAATATACCCTTGAAACAACAAGAATATTTAAAATACGATATTTTAATTTGGGGAAAAAAAGAAAGGTGGCATATGTTAAGATAAAGTGATTTGTGTACCATGGTTCTTAAGCAGGTTTTAAGAGTAACTTAAAAATGTAAACATATATTATGATATCTAATTGGGTGAAAGATAATATTTTGAGATTGACACAATTTTATGATGCAATTTAATAAGTTAGGAGAATATTGGACTTCCATTCAGTACTCTTAAACATAAAGATGTTAACTAGCATGCAGAACAGTAAAGTTTATGAGATAAATTTGTCTGTCCATCCAAGTCCACATGGAACCATGCAATGAAGGAGGTGTGTCTATATCCATTTAAGGATTTTGATCTATTATTGACTGGGCAACAGTTGTAGCTTGTAATTCTTTTTCAGTTTAATGTAGGGGAGAGGGTGAATATTTCTTTTTATAAAAATGAGAAGCAAAGAATATAAAAAATTTCATAATGCTGTATTCAAGTATGTTTCTGTCTTGAATAATGAATGGTAAATGTTTTTAGAATGCTGTTGTGATTTTACACAATGCTTTAATATGATATTGAATATGAATATGAAAAGAAATTTGTGACATTTAAGCAACATAATATTTTAAAACCTAGTAAAAGTTAGAAGAAGAGCAGGTGAAAATATGGGTAAAGTGCAAAGTGAATATTTTAAAATAAATAGTTCTTGGATGACCTGGGATGTCAGAACCGGAGACAAGGGTGTGTGTTTGTCAATATATCCTTCATGTTTTACAGACTCCTAAGGGAACAAGGGAAGATACAATTTCACCTTTTCTGTGCCAAAACATTTTAATTATATCTTCTTCCAACTACAGCGGTTCAGTAACCAAGGAGCTGACATTGATGCATGTGTTGATAAAGCTGCAAACATTCAAAATGAGATTAACAAAGATTTTGAGCAAAGGGTGACAGCTAATTTTGCACAGTTTTCTGCATCTAATTCAGGCCAGCGTAATAATAGAATATTTTATAACTGTTTTGTTATTCAGAAGGACATTTATGATGTGTTTATGTTTGTAGATATCATTATATCATACTCAAAAATTATCTATCCTGTAGCTTAAAACTATTTGCATCTCTCTTATAACCCTGAAACATTATTAAAGGGAAAAAAAAAACCCCTCATAAGTTTTTGTGGTTTTTTTTGCAATCATACTTTATCCTTAAAACTCTTTGCCTTTACCTTATTTATCTTAAGCACATTAACTAGGGAAGGTCTAAAGATAGCAAACATATATTTTCTAATATTGCTTAGTGTGCACTAATCAGATGGCCAAGAAAAGTTATATTCAACTTATTTAATTAATAAAATTGTAGTTTCTTTATGTTTTTGAGCTCCTTTGAGCACATTTCAGTTTATTTCTTTTCTCCTCTATTCTCTACTTGAAGGCAGCTGACAGTCTTCTTTCACTTTTCTTTTTGTTTGTGAAATTCTCTCTCTCTTTTTTTTATCCACTCACTTCTCCATCTGCTTTCACTTTTGTTTGCTTGGGCCGTCTCTCATCCCAACTTGATAATGAGGAATGCAGTGTGACCCTGACCTCTATCAGCCCATGCATGACCTTCTGACTCTACCATATAACCTTTGACCTTCTCTTTGACAGCTTGATTAATTACCCTGTGTTATGATTTATGAGTAAGTGCTATGTAAAAATAATAGACAACAGGTGGTCCTCTGAAAACTTTTTGTAGGATGTTTTCTTTTACTTACTAACTTGATGAGCTATTTGAAGCTGCAAACTTACTAGGTTGGTCTATGTTGATTCACATTATGGTATTTTTATACTATGGAGTATACATTAGAATTTAGGTAGCTACAGGTTGAAGCATGGCTGTGACAAACAATTTACAAGGTATTAGTAGGGTGCTGTTACCTAAATGCACATTGGGAAGAAGCACAAAACAGAGTCAAGTGACATTTCAGGCATTTCAGTCCCAGGTCACGTCTTGAGAAAATTGCTGAAATAATGGAGGGGGCATTTTTCAAGCAGAGCTGCAGCTCCAACAGCTATGTTTACTTTAACGCTCCACTAGTGACTTCTGATAGGTTGTCATAACCTCTTTTCACTGTTGCATGTAGGATGTTGCAACAGTGGTATGTGCATACCTTCTTGTGAAAAAGATGAGAATAAACACAGCATACATCTTTCAGGAAAGATGAATGGACAGTGGTTTGTCCATTTTAACCATGGGTAAATGTAGTTTATAAACACTTTGGATTTCATTTCCCTTGAGGAAGAACACCTATCTTCTTTCAACCCAAGCAAATAGAATGCTGAACTTGAAAAATATGAGTGATAAATTTGTGTAAAATGATCTCTTACAGAGCCTTGCCTGAAGACCAAAATGGATAGTTCCATAGGTCAAAGGATTCTACTCTGGCCCCTGACCCCTTTGGTCACATGTGGCTTGTCGTGTTGGAAGGTTAATACGCAGAGCTCAGTACTTTCAGCTGATTTTTTTTATTTAGCCAACCACAGAAGAGTTGAAAAGATATAGAATTTGCTCCTGTTTTTAATTTTCTTTATAATTGGTAATTATTAGGTAAATTAACTTGGCTAAATCTTCAGTTTTAGCAAGGTCTCTTCTGGGGTCAAAAGTACATTCTGCTTTGGTCAGGCATTTAAAAAATATATCTAGTGTAGAATATTCTTGATAAGTACATTTCTATTCTAGTTTAATTTCTTTAGCAAGAGTTCCTCTCTGTGATTGGCACCACCTCTTTGTTTTAGACCTCTCTGACCTAAGCCATCATTTGTTGATTAAATGATAAATGAACTATTACTTATTAGTAAGTGCATCTCTAGACTTCAAAGTAAAGAAGGCCTGGAGGCCTATATATTTTGTTTCAATCACAGCAAGTACTTGCGCTGAATAAAATGCTATATCTACCTATGAAATTTTGAGGATTTCTGATTAAGATCCTATGGTTATACCATATGAACACTGATCTGAAAATGAAACTACAGTTATAGCTATAAAAAAGAATAGAGAAATGCAATTAGACAAATTAAAGAGATAAAGCTTACTTTTACCAGTATCTGTCCTCTTTATTACTTTCTTGGTCAAATGACAGTTAATTTACAACTTCATGTAAGCTTTGTCTCTTGAAATGTTGGATATTGGAATTGATTTGGGTAAATCAGTATGAGAGATGCTAAAAGTTTTATTTATTTAGTTGTACAGTGTTAGATAATCAGTTTGATCATTCTATCTTGTTAAAGATAACAGAAAACTACATGTATATTTGAAATGACCTAACTTTTCATCTTGTGAGCAACTTAGCATGCTTAAGGAATAATTAAATATAAAAGGAATACTTTAATATAAAATGTTTAAGGTTGTAAGTATTAGAATACTTAAAATGCCCCTTGTTAGAATGGCAATGCAAAGTTCTTTTATGATATTGAATTGATGCCAGATTTTTTACAGTAGTTTTGAAAAACTTTATGAGTGCATTTGTTAAAGGTCAAAATAGGATCTTTTTTCTCTTCTTTCTGTGTGTACTAATTGAGTTACTAGGAATAGAATTTATTTTTTGAACGGTATTCTGATTTTTAAAAAGATATAAATTAATATTATTCTACCTTAAGTGGGTAAATTTAACTACTGGTGTTTTCTGCTTTAACTTTCTGACTTCCATATCTTAAGGTTGACATGGCAAAAATCTTTGTAGTTTTATTATGTAAAGGGACTTGTTTGACAGTGTTCGTATGTGACAGAGAGAAGAAAAAGATGAAATTTTACTGTATATCTATGATTAGAGCACATAAATGGATAGTTACCTTTGTTACTTAGCTTTTTCCTACTCATTATAATATGGTTATGAATGGTCTTTGTGAATATTGCATTAATTAATTTATCAGAAAATTTTAATTGAAAAATGTAAGATTTTATGGAATGGTAATTAAATTTTCAACGAAGACATTTATTAAAATTAGCTTTCATTTCTGTGGAAAATGTTCCTGAATATTTGTTACCTTAATTAAATTGACAGTATGAAATATCTAAAAGGTAAAATATTTTCTAAATAATTCATTTGTTTAAAGAGAAACATTCATTGTTAAAATAAAAATAATAAAAAATTATTTAATTGATTTGTATAGTGGTGATTTTAAAATAGAATCATTTTTCATCTCTGGGTGCCTCAGTGAAAATTGACATTGTGTCTTTTTAAAATTGGACAAATGAGTCATGTAATTTTCAGTTACATAATCAATAACTTAGACAAATACTACTTTGATGATTTATGTGTGTCTGTTTTATACTTATTTAGATGGGACACATCAAATTTCAGAATCCATTTAAAATAAAATAGACACAATAATGTTCCAATTCATGATTTCTAAAAATTGAAGTATAAAGTTCTGCTCAGATAAACCTGATAATTACAAAAATCTTTCCAGTGATTAACTTATAAAATAGGGTAAGAATTGTAATTCCTATAACTCAAAAATTTTGTTTGAAGTATTTGTCTTTATTGGGAATTCATTCCTTTTGCAGAGGATACTAATGTTCTACCAATTTA
This sequence comes from Myotis nattereri, assembly GCF_964212035.1. Lineage (NCBI taxonomy): Eukaryota > Metazoa > Chordata > Mammalia > Chiroptera > Vespertilionidae > Myotis > Myotis nattereri. The sequence goes on along the minus strand of NC_138079.1, from coordinate 53,032,845 downwards.
AGTCCCACTTTGTTATCATGTCTAAATTTTTGAAATTATCATTAAAATATAGTATATCACTGTTTTCATCTCTGACTCATGTGTAAGTGATAGAGAGTGTGTGTGTGTGTATTTAAAGTTCACTTCACTCAGAGAAGGCAGGGAAGAAACATGACAGGAGACCACTTACTCTCGGTACAGAAGCTAGTAAGGAGGCAATTTTCTTCTTGGCCTATGGTGACCTTTTTTGACTATGTTCCCTACACCAGAGACAGTGTACTGAATGCCTCTATTTCACCCTGTTTAGCAGAGTGCAACAGTGTTCTTTAACTTACTTTTGGTGGGAGGAGAAGTTATAGCTGAAATTTGAGAAGGGCGTGAAAAGTTGTAAGAGGCACAAGGAAGAGGGGTAGGAATTCCTTCAAATGTGATTTTAATAACTAGTCAAGTGTGTCCAACTGTAGAAAATCACCAAGTGACAATCTGTCTACCTGACAGTGATCACAATGAATTACAAGACTTTTGAATAGCTATACAGATTAGAATAAAGCAGGACCAAATAAAATATCTTTTGTTGGTAAAACTTTGTTTTACCAGCTAAGAAACTTAAAAAAAAAAAAAAAGCCTTCTCTGTGCTTTGATGTAGAATGTTTAAATTTAAAGTCTTGTAAAGTATTTTATAAGGCTTTCATGAAAGAGGTATGTATCTAAAAGTTCTAGTCAAACATATATTGAAGAATATGTGGGATATTGTTAATCAATTTGGTACACATTATATAGTTTTCATGTATGTAAGACAACTATATCTTAATTAACAGTCCTATCACTAAAATCAGAACTTAAATGATCTTCAAAGTCTCTAAACCATGGTTTTAGACAATAATATTATCTCTTGAGGAATGGGGGTAGAGTTGAAAGGATCCCAGTGAAGTTTGTACTTGGTTTGTGAAATAAGCTGTTAAAAAAACAAAAACAAGTACATGCAACAGTATAGCATACTTAAAAATAAGATAGTTGAGTCTATGCTATTATTACTGCTATCAGTTTTTTAAAATCATCTTCTTATATATTAGTTTGGTAAAAATGTAATTTCAAACGAAGTAGAAGATTCTACAGTTTTGGAAATGTATTTACTTTTTTTTTTTTTTTTTTTTTTTTAGTAAGGATGATTTGTTAAAGTTTTATGTTTTGTAGCTCTGATGTTTTTATCACAGTATAATACATGTTTTAAGCATGACCTTACAGGATTGTGCAAGGCAAAATTGGGACACCCACAGAACAGAATTGAATAGAAAAGACAAGATACATAATTCTTTCAAAAATGTGTGTTGTGCATGCTTGTCAGTGGTAATTGTTTACCCTTCTCTATTTTCTCATGGTAGAATATTCCATGAGGTCTAACAATATAAATACCAAAGTTTTCTTAATGATAACCATAGAAGTGTTTGCCTTGCTAGCATTAAATCAGACAGGGAAATATGCTTTTAAAATGTTTAGAAGGCTTAATAGCTCAATGAGCTGTATTTTAAATTTTGAAACTTGTTTCCTTGTATTAGTTCTTTATGAAAAGAGATTTTTATGGTAGTTAAAAAATCTAAAAGAAAGCAATTTCAGGGTTAAAGTGTTGCTGCCATACATTACACTAAGATTAATTTATTTTGTTTTATGATTTGTGTGGCTTTCTGAAAGAAGAGAGGGGAAAAAATCCAAGGAACAGAGGTAGACACTATATGTATATGTTTATGACAATATACATATTATAATATACATATATAAATATTAGATTATATTATTCCTTTTTACCATTCAAACAAAAAATGCTTACTGAATCACAAATTGTAAAAGAAAGAAAAATACAACAAAATGCAGTTTGAATCTTGAACTTCAGTTTCAAAGGTTATTTTCTCAAAGTATATATTATAAATATTAATGTCGTTTGAAAGTGTACTTTTAATTCACAGTTTATTTCAATTATTTTTAGGGTTCTAGAAGATCTGAAGCACCTTTTAAACATTTTAAACTTTATAATCTTTATGTTAAAATTACGTCTTCTTATAATAATGTATGGTTATTTACATAAACAACCCAGGCAAACAATTTTATACACCTTTCTTTTGGAAAAATTAAAACTATAATCTTTTATGAAGAAATGTTTTAATGAATATACAAATAAATTAACATGGAATTTTAAAAAAACTTTTATGAATTGGTTTCTAGGATTAAATTAAGCTGTCTTTTCTTTCTAAACAGGAAGGATATGGAGTAATAGTTTTGAATCCCAATGAAAACTATATTGAAGTAGAAAAGCCGAAGATACATATACAGTCATCTTCTGATAGTTCAGATGAACCAGCAGAAAAACGGGAAAGAAAAGATAAAGTCTCTAAAGAAACAAAGAAGCGACGTGATTTCTATGAGAAGTATCGTAACCCTCAAAGAGAAAAAGAAATGATGCAGTTGTATATCAGAGTAAGTAATAAGTAAGATCATTACTTTTTCTTCATTATTTTCCTTATGTTTACTTCATATAAATTATTTTTTGAAAGAAGCTGTTAATTCCTTAATTTTTAACCATTTATTTTCCATGGGTGCTACTTTTTAATGTTTCTGCTTTTTAAATCAAAATTACAAACACATTATTCTTATATCAGTGTGATAGTTTATATAAGTCTCAAAAGCAGTTAATAATGCACTGCATGAAACTCAGTCTTCATCTCGAGTGGTGATAGTTTTAATGTGTTGTTTTTCTACAAGCAACCACCCATCCACCGTGTCTCAGCTTAACTTCTGTGGGCAGATAGTGGTGGGAAGAGTAATTAATATCTTAATAAATATTTAAGCTAGAATATTTGGGGATAGTGTAGTAAGGGAACTCTGTCATTTGCTTTTTTCTTGCCCCGTGAACCTTTGCACTTTGTAATGCTAGCAGCATGAAATCGTTACAGCAGTACTGCCCAAGGAGTTCTAATTCTGCAGGGGGCACAAACAATTTTATTTGCACTTTGACACATTCTGCTTGATATACACTGTGTATTATATATATGAAACAGACTCATGCAGCTTTCAAAGCCCTTTTTATGGATTCTAGAAATATAATTTAATAGTAAAGCTTGTAAAAAATGCTACAGGGTATGTAAAATAGTAAATTGATAGGTTCTTCCAAAGTGAACAATTCAGAACATTTAAACATAGATAATTAACATTTTATAAATTATACAATAAGATAGTATTAAAGTTTGAGATTATTCAGCTTGAGCTATTTTTACATTTACTTTAAAAGCTCATTAATAAAAATAAACTATTTTATACTACCTTTCACAGGAAATACATGGCTTTCAAAGTTATTTTCTTGAATATACTTCTAGTTCAAGGCATAATCACTATACTTCTGAGAATGGTACTCAAAGTATTCAAGACATTTGATTATATGTCATTCTGTTGAGTAAGTTATGACATGTAAATAGTAGTGAAAGCCACGTATCAATTCTCAAAACCCCAAAACGTGTTCTTGACCAAGAATACCCAAAGCACATCAAACAATGAGCCAAGAGTAAGTTTTGCAGATTATAATATTTAAATTTCTGAAAAGCATCTTGTTAATCAATATATTATTGGGGTGGGGGAGCAGTTAGACTTGGAATCAGTAAGGAGCTTGCTTTTCCTAATGCAGTTATGTTACTGCCTTTCTTCCTGTGACTGCATCAGGGTCATATCTCCTTCTCTATAGATTGTCCTCAGCTTTTTGTTATATGATCCAGTCTATCAACCACTATCTGAAGGCAGACTTTTATAAAAACTGTCTCTGATATCCAAATCCCAAATGCAGATTATGTAAGGTTTATGAAATAGAGAAATCATTATGAGTATTCACTTCCTTATGTGAAATGCACACCAAGTGATTTTGGGTATTGTTTTTTATTTCTTCTTACACAGTTTCTTTTATTTGCCTATGATATGTACAGATTAAGCATCTATGTCTGACATCTGTCTAGTAGGTTTTATCTCTTCTTTTCTACTTTGTCTTTATCTTGTCGCCATTGCTTTGATTTTTTTCTTTGTTCTCTTGTATGTGTGCATTTTCTTTATTCTTTTTTTCACATCTGTTTAGTTTATCCCAGCATCAGTTTTTTTTTTTTCTTACACCAAGGAGCAATGTCTTTTTATGTTGCTTCATTGTTAAGATTTGCTCTCTTTCCCTTTGTCATTTTCTTTAATTCTTTTATCTCTTTTACACTTCTGCCATTTTTACTTCTTTCCTTATTATGTCTTTTTGCCTCTTTCTTTCTTTTCCCATTTCATTTAACAGTCTAGATTTCCATTAAAAGGGCTAAAAGACAGAAATAGTCTCATGTAAGTAACACAGCTTTATACTTGATAGTCTTAGTTATGAAAAATGTTATTTTTCTTAATAAATACCTTTCTCTTAATATCTCCTAGAATTGGGTAAAGTAACAGAGTTAAGCTGATAGCTTTAAACATACTTCTATGTAGTAAGGCATGATCTTATAGTAGGAACGAGAAGAATGCTTCATTTTGTACATAGGGTTTTAATTCGTGGGTAATTTTGATCCACTTGAGAAATAAGTTCTTCTAGTACTCTTCTATCTAAATTACAAGGGTTTATAATTTTCATACACAAAACATGGCATATGATGGGGATAAATTAACTTTTATTTATATATAAACATTTACATTAGAAATTTATCATTTATTCTTTGAAACAACTCTGTGAGGTAGGTGGATCAAATAATTTTATCCTTATTTTATAGTTAAGGAAACTGATGCACAGATGGTCCATTTTTGTCTAGGATCACTTAACTAATAAAATGGTAGAACTAAGTTTTAAAACCAGGGCTTCTAATTAATGTACATTCTTGCTCCCTTTCTTTTTTACTAAATTGTTCTGTTTGAAAACAAAAATATGTTTCTGAAATATGAAAACTAAACCAATTGTAATGAAATCCTGATATGATATAGTAATACATGTGATTATTATATAGATTTTTTAACCAGTTATCACTTAATAGACACTGTTAAATGTCTATAAACAATTTATATGTAATATATTTATAATATAGAAATAATAAATAAATTGTATTATATTAAAATACGTTTTCTCTTTTAATAGAATCACTAATATTGATTTAATTTTACAGATGAGGAAACTTGATCAAAACTTAGTTTCATGAGTTTAGGCACTTACTCTGTTTTGCTGACTGCCGCATCCCCAGAGCCTAGAACAGAGCCTTCATAATGAATATTTATAGAGTAGGACCTTCACAATAAATTTTTCGTTAATAATGTGTTGGAGCCAGGATTAAAATCCCAAACCATTACTGCTTTTTAAAATATGCCCTGCATTATTAAAGCATGCTACATGATTGCTCCCCGATCTAGTGGCTTAGAATAAATTCTAAAAATTAATGGTAAAAAGTATGTCAAGATATATTTGATACCTTGATTGAGCTATACATTTTCATCTGAATATATAAAAGTTGGATATTCTGTTTTCCTTTTTATCTACATCATCTTGGTGCTAAAATTATGGATGAAAATGGAAATATTTTATTTTGACCTACTGCTATTTCTGTTTTACACACTTGCCGATAAGAATACAGGCAGACTGCTGTACTTGTACCCTATATACACTTTGTGCTTTCTGGGATCTGTAACTTTGCTTCCTATTACTGCTCTTAATCCGATTCTATCCATCTTATAGTTCCAGGCTGATATCCCACATTCTCCACACACCATAGTCAGTAACCTCTCCTTAATATGATTCTTGGAAGTTATTATGTTTAGTTAACTTATATGGAATTTGTCATGTGCTATCTTAAAACATTGTCTTTGTCTCATAATATTATTAATATTACCAATTTATTTTTCATGCCTTCCCACTAGATCTTCCCAGAACCCTCTAGATCTTTGAGCATGCTTTATAGATTTTGGAATTGCATGTCAATCCCTATGGAGAAGTAGATATGAGCCAGTTTCCACACTAGTACAGAGCATACTGTGAGGAAGTAAGGAACTGATACTACACCCACACTTAGAATCCAATCCCCTGAAAGGAGACCAGAACAAAAAGACTAAGCCTTACTCTAGCGATACCTAGATAATGTGACCTGCAGCATAGGAATGAGGGTTATTCTGGCATCAAACGGGACCATAGAAAGACAAGTACTCCAACTAAGAAAGAAGACCAATTAGAAGAATTTTATAGTTTGTATTCCATATAGGTGGATATATGCAAAAGTGATTTGAGGCCAATCTATGAAATACTGGGTTAAAACTTTTTTATTGTCTCTTCCCTAAGAGGCCTAGTTGTGGGCTATGGTGATGGGAAGTAAAGAAGGAGGATGATTAGACCAGAGCATTTTTTTTTTAAAATGCTTAAAGTGGAGGAGGGAGAGGAAATTATATGGCCACACAAGGAAAAATTCAGATGTGGAGGAGACATTCACAGAATAGGAATCTTGGCAGAGCCTGGCATTACACATTGAAGATACTCAAATATTTATGAATTGATTGCTTGTTGACATCCATGACAAAAATCTTATTCCTTAACATGCAAGATATGTGGTGTCTAGTTTTCTGACGGATTTTTTTCAGGATTCATGTGAATTTTTGCAGTTGTTCAGAAACAGCTAACTCCAATAAACTGAAGCTTTCTTTTAAAAAAATATGTTTTTGATATTCTGACTTGGGTTATGTCCAAAATATTGGTGAAGGCTGATAAATATCCTTTCTTCTCCTCTCTGCCTCTTCTCTTCTGTGCTAATGCCACTGGAGTACTTTCTACCTGATGTTTTTGCAACGAAATTCAATTTATTTATATTACAATAATGATTATTTAACCTCTGGGACCATTTTTATTTTCCTAGTATATACAAGTATTTGAATTTTCTTTTTTTCTGGAATTCAGTAAATAGCCAAAATCTCTTTTCAAATTTTAGCAAATATCTAGTATGTACCGGAAGAAGTAAAGTAGAATCCAGGTCTAAAATCTTACGATTAGCAAAGTGTAATTTTATTTTACTTGCAAAATGACTATAAATAGATATGACTCACTATTGGATTATATTGCACATTTCTAATGTATTAGGAGCAATGCTTGAGAGATTGAAGTACCTACTGTTTCATGTGACAACTTTCCTTAAATATGAAATAATGTACTTTCTGGCATATATTATGGCTTAATAAGGGGATTGATTTGGTCTAGGCAATAAACATCATGTCAGACATTCCTGGCATGAAAACCTGCTTAATATGTTTTGTAATAAGACAGAATTTTTTGTTCTTGAAAACATCTGCCAACTGAATTCAAGAGTGAAGACAGAAAATGTCATCAATTCAGTGGTAATCCTATAAATTTAGTTTCTTTTTGAGCAATACATATCAAGATACACAAAATTTCCAGTGTTAATCACCAGTGGTTATAATACTTTGTAAAACGATATAACAAAAATATTTTATTTTTGTATAATGTGTTAATTAATTCATAATGAATTTTAATATTTCAACAGATAAAAATTTAACAAGCATCTTGCCAACAGATCATTTTTTAAAGCATCTGTTTTTTAATGTGTTGGGTTGAGACTGAGTCAAATGGCTAAATATGTACATATATTCTTTTTAAAAACATATTTTCACCCCCATAATTATAGATACACTATTTTTCCCCCTCAGACCACAAGGGGTTGCTGCTGTACATACTGGATTTTGCTTTCCTCAGAAACTGAATACCCCAATTACGCTACATCTTTTCTCTCTTCCATTTTTTTTTCCTTAGTCCAAAATCTCTTAAAATATAATCGGAAAGAAAAAACAAAACAAAAAATTGCCTTAACACGTTAAGCGCCCAGTCAGTCACCGGTGACTGACACTATACTTTCCGTCCAGAAGACAAAACAGGCTGGGTGTTTAACATGTTAATTAGTAACTTAATAATCAATATAAGAATTTATGTTTTTAAATACTAGATGCCTGGTGCATGAAATTCATGCACGGGTTGGATGTCTAGGCCTGGCTGCCGGCTGCCAGCCGGGGCCTTCCTTGGTTCTGAGCTACCCCCAGTGGTCAGCACACGTCATAGTTAGCAGTTGAACTCCCACTTGATCGAACTCTCAGTCGGTTGAACTCTTGAGGGGACAATTTGCAATTAGCCTTTTATTTTTTTTTGATATTTCACATTCTAAGGCCTTTACATTTTTTCAAAAGAACTTAAAACCTATAGTCATTTAAGGCAGATTGTGATAATAACTATTTTTATTTCTGTTTTTGTGTCTGAATAACTTTCAGAATCATACCCACTGTGGAGAGATAGTGTAGAGGTGAGATTAAAAGTGTAGAGTCTGCCCTGGTACATGGTTAGAGCATCAGTTTGTACACCAAAGGGTCACAGGTTCGATTTCCAGCCAAGGGCATACCCAGGGGCTGAATGAAAAAAGGTGAAGTGATTGGGAGTAGGCAGAGGTGGGCAAAGGGAGGATATGGGGATCCAGCGTGACTTAGCTTTGGACAATAGGCGCATGGTGCAGTGTGCAAGTGATGTTTTGTTGAGTTGTACACTTGAAACATATATGGTTTTGTGAACCAATGTCACCCCAATAAAGTGATTAAAAAAAGGAAATCAATGAAATAATTAGGTCTTTAGATTTAGGACAAAACAACAAACCAAATCTCTGCATTTATGAGTTTTAATTGGCCATTGGCCAGTTTTGATGTGTGGATTCTGCCATAAATATGATGCAGTGGAAAGAATAAGAACTTTAGAATCAAAGAGATGCATGCTGCAATCTTAATTTTGTCACATACAAGCTATGATTTTGTGCAAGTCACCACTCTTCTCTGAGTTTCAGTGTCTTCATCTGTAAAATAGGAATAATCATAACTATTAGGCTGTTGTAAGTAATAAATGAGATAAATTAACATATGAAAACAACCAGTGGGATATCTGTATATCCCCTTTCCTTTTTCTTTCCTCCATACACCCATTTCCTTGGGAACTATGGGGAGAATTATGGCTGAGTGAGGTCTATCCCAAATGGTTTATAATCAATGCTTCTCAAAACTATTAGGTCTCAGGATCCCTTTACATGCTTATACTCTTTTTTTCTTTTTTTTTTTTTTTTTTGCTTTAAATAATTTTTTATTATTTAATTACAGTTGACATAAAATATTATATTAGTTTCAGGTGTACAACACCGTGATTAGACCAGGGGTGGGCAAACTTTTTGACTCGAGGGCCACAATGGGTTCTTAAACTGGACCGGAGGGCCGGAACAAAAGCATGGATGGAGTGTTTGTGTGAACTAATATAAATTCAAAGTAAACATCATTACATAAAAGGGTATGGTCTTTTTTTTTTTTTTTTTTTAGTTTTATTCATTTCAAACGGGCCAGATCCGGCCCGCGGGCCGTAGTTTGCCCACGGCTGGATTAGACATTAAACAATTTATTAAGTGATCATCCCAGTAAATCTCGCAGCCATCTGGCATCAAACATAGTGGCTGTTCTGTAACTATTGATTTGTACTTCTTAGTCCTTTCACCTTTTTCACCCAAGCCTCCAACACTGCTCCCATCTGGCAGTTGTCAAATGTTTTCTGATCTGTAAATCTGTTTTTGTTATGCTTGTTCATTTATTTTGTTTTTTAGATTCAATTGTTGGTAGGTATTTATTGCCTTTTTACTATTCATATTTTTTTATCTTTTTTTTCCCCTTCTTAAAGAAGACCCTTTAACATTTCATGCAATACTGGTTTGGTGGTGATGAGCTCCTTTAGCTTTTTTTTTTTTTTTCTGGGAAGTTCTTTATATGTCCTTCAGTTCTAAATGATAGCTTTGCTGGGTAGGGTAATTTTGATTGTAGGTCCTTGCTTTTCATCACTTTGAATATTTCTTGCCAAATCCTTCTGGTCTGTAAAGTTTCTTTTGAGAAATCACCTGACAGTCTTGTGCGAGCTCCTTTTGTCGTTACCCTTTGGCACTTTAATTACGATGTGTCTTGATGAGGGCCTCTCTCAGTTCATATTGTTTAGGACTCTCTGTGTTTCCTGGACTTGTATGTCTATTTCCTTCACCAAGTTAGGGATGTTTTCTGTCATTATTTTTCCACATAGGTTTTCAATTCCTTGCTCACTTTCTCTTCTTCTTCTGGCACCCCCATGATGCAAATGTTGATATGCTTGAAGTTTCCATATTATTGAGAAGATGAAAACAGGTTTTATGCAATGCTGCTATTGTAAATTTGGCAGTGAGGCATATTTTCCAATTAAAAGGAATGTATACAATTCAATCAGCCCATATTTGTTTACATTTTATATAGAGTATATTTAGGAATAATATTACTTATAGGAGAAGGATTCTACCAGAATAAGGTGCCAAAAGATAGTAACTGAAACTTGGTAGGTATTTTTCAGAGACATAACAAGTTCAACTAGTTTATTTTTAGACGTAGAGGAAACTGAGATTAAGAGAAATTATGTAATTTGTTCAGGATTGCACTGTGATTAGTGACAAAGCTGGTACTGGTATTTAGGTTGTTCTATTTACCATTCTGATTATTGAAATTATCATATTAGAAACAGGATTTTTTCCTCTATTCCTATTCAGAAGTGGCTTCTCTGTCCTTTGTAGCTGATGGTGTTGATGTGGATTGAGGGAAAAGAGAGAGTATTGTGTGTGTGTGTGTGTGTGTGTGTGTGTGTGTGTGTGTGTGTGTGTGTAGATTATTAAGCAGGGAAAAGGATAAATGAGCATTAAGTAATTTAGATTTAAACCTAAAAGTTACTTGAAACAATATTTCTCACATAATCTATTTTAAGATCTAAGAGGAACAATATAAATTTGAAAATCTTGATGCATCATATGTGAATTATGATGTTAACTATACTTAATTCACTCCTAATGTTCTTTGTTTTGATTTCACAGAGAGTGAAGAAAATTCCCTCAGAATTTTTTGTGCAGCCTGCATATACAGTAATGCCATCAAAGAAAAGCTATTCTTTATGCATATATAGCTCAGTCAATTAAAGATTACATATATTATCTTTTTTCATTGATTTTAAAGCCTTTTATCACATTTTAACATTTCTGAATTGGGGATGCATATTAAACCTTAAGGGCACATTATGGATTATTTGGTGACTTTTTTTTCTTGATAGTACATAAAACATTGGTATCTTTCAGAATTGACTGTATTGTAGATGGATGGAATATGGTATCAAATAGGCCTGCCTCATTGCACAACTCTAAAGGGACATAATTCTTATCTGGCACCCCCTAGAATTGTGCTGTGTGTAGGCTATGTACTATGAATATGGCCTGTGGGATAGCCCTAGTAGAGATGAAATGGTGGTTAATTTCTTTCTTATATTTTATCCCATATTTGACCCCATAAATTGTACAAAAATCACTTGCCTACTGCTTGGCAGGTAGTGACTCCTCAATAACCACATTGAGAGCAGGTTTGAATTTCTTCCAGTATCATATGTGATGTTGTTGAAAAGAGGTAGGTCTCTAGATAGTAATTCTAGGAAGTATTGACTAAATAAGTGTATTAAATTGAGATGTTGGCCTCTAAGTGCCCTCATTGTTTGCATAATGCCTCTTACTTGAAAAATATTTAGGCACGTTTAAGATATCTAAAATAACTATTAGTATGATAAAAGTACAATATCAGTTATAGGTTGTATTTTGTCACTGTACCTTCATTGATTTTTGTACCAAGACCCAAGTGATATTAAAGATAAAAAGTGGGAGGAGAATGAAGTTTCTATTTAAAGCACATGAAATTAGCCAGGATATCAAATGTATCTTGAAACTGGAAAAAAAAAAGTATATCCTGTTGAGTGGCACCACCTTGAATGGATCTCTTTGCATTGCAGCTCAGTTGAGCCCTATTTACAAATGTCATACTTGCCCAGCCTTTTGTGTGATACGGGCATAGAAAAGCCAGAATTCTTGTTCTCCGTGAGGCTCACTCATAATCCAATAGGGAGGCTAAAATGTTCATAAGCAACTCTGATATTAGGCCGATTGTGGTAAATATTTTGAAGCAGTTCATGTGTACATTGTAGGAGTACTAGAAAGGGAAAATGTGTTTTTCTTTTTTTTTTTTTTTTAAATATATTTTATTGATTTTTTACAGAGAGGAAGGGAGAGAGATAGAGAGTTAGAAACATCGATGAGAGAGAAACATCGATCAGCTGCCTCCTGCACATCTCCTACTGGGGATATGCCCGCAACCCAGGTACATGCCCTTGACCGGAATCGAACCTGGGACCTTTCAGTCCGCAGGCCGACGCTCTATCCACTGAGCCAAACCGGTTTCGGCGAAAATGTGTTTTTCAGTGAGGACTCTACGGGTCCTTTCACAACTATTAATATAGCATTAATAGTAAAGTTCAGATACTTAAATGATTAATCATAGACCACATTGAATTTTAAAGTTTGAGAACTACCTTATTAAATCTAACTTATTATTGCGATGAGAACCTCTATTTTTAATTTTATTAAATTTATTGGGATAACATTGGTTAAGAACATATAAATTTCAGGTGTACAACTTTATAATATGACTTCTGAATACTCTATTTTGTGTTTCCCACTAAGCCTACTTCTACTGTATTTGACCCCCTGTACCCTCTTTATCCTCCCACCCACCCCACCCCCATTCTCCTCTGGTAAGCACCATTCTGTTGTCTCTATCTGTGAGTCTGTTATTTTATTTGTATATTTCTTTTGTTTGTTAATTTAAAGCTTTTTGTTTTATATCCCACATATGAGTGAAATTGTAAGTTCTCGTCTTTTCACATCTGATTTATTTTACTTAGCATTATACTCTCAGCATCCATCCATATTGACACAAATGACAATATTTCATCTTTTTATGGCTGAGTAATATTCTGTTGTATATATGTACCACATTCTCTTTATCCAATCATCTATTAAAAGACACTTTGGCTGTTTCCATATCTTGGGTATCTATAATAATAAAAGGGTAATATGCTAATTAGACCAGACATCTCCCAGATGTCTTTCCTGAGGAAGCCGGGGCTGGAAGGAAGCCAGCCCAGGTCCTGGTGAAGCCAGCCCGGGTGCCGGAGGGAAGCCAATGCTGGCAGCTGGGGGAAGGAAAGCCTACTCTTGCACGAATTTTCGTGCATTGGGCCTCTAGTTGTGAATAATGCTGCAATGAACATAGGGATACATATATCTCTACAAATAAGTGTATTCAATTTTTTAAAATAGATACCTAGAAGAGGTATTGCTGGGTCATATAGTAGCTCTATTCTTAAATTTTTGGGATACCTCCATGCTGTTTTCCAGAGTAGCACCAGTTTATATTCCCAGTGTAAGAGGTTTTCATTTTCTCCACATCCTCTCCAACACTTGTTATTTCTTGTCTTATTGATACTAACCATTCTAACAGTGTGATTTGGGATCTCATTTGAATTTTAATTTTCATTTCCTTTATAACTAGTGATGTTGAGCATCTTTTCAAGTATCTGTTAGCGTTCTATATATATTTCTAGGAGAAGTGTCTATTCGGGTCCTCTGCCCCCTTTTTAATTAAATTGTTTGTTTGTTTTTGTTGTTATTGAGTTGTATGGATTTTTTATATATTTTCAATATTAACCCCTAATTAAGATGTCATTTGCAAATATCTTCTCCCATTCAGTTGGTTGCTTATTTTATTGGTGATTTTTTTTTTTACTATTGCAAAAACATTTTAGTTTGATATAGTCCCTTTCTGCTGGAAGCCGGTCCATCCTTGCTGCTTGACACAGTTGCTGCAGGGAAGAAACATCTGCACAGCATATGTTTCAAGGGACCTGGCGTATATGGCATACTGTTCTTAATATGTTTGCTCCCCTTCTTGGTGCTATGTGTTTTAACCAGGGTCACCTCTCCGAGAAAGGTTGTTTCCTCAGGTGGGAATTTTTCCCTGGAGTTAGGGATTAACAGGACTAAGGAAGGGAATAAATCAGTAAAACCCCTTTACTAAGTGCCAGGCGGGTAGTTAATCACCTTAACTATGAGCAATCACGCTTAAGCTATATAATCTTTACTTAGGATAATCTCCTTCTGTTACTTCCTTGTAGCTTAACAGAACAGTAGAGTAGTGACCTAGGAATGGAGATAACAAACGCCCTAACCTTTGGAGTAGAATGGATCGGATTAAGATCAAATGGTATAAATACAGATGTAACAGGACAATAAAGAGAGAACCTGGCTAGAACCAGGCTGGAGAACCTGGCTATGCTGATCAACTGAACTCTGTCTCCGGATCATTCCTTCTTCGCCAACTCCGTCCACACCTTTTGGAACCCCTGGACTTGCTGGGACAGGACCCCAACACCTTTCATTTTTTTTTTTCTTTAACTTCATTTGCTTTGGCATCAAGCTCCCGAAAACCACTCTGAGATCAAGGTTCATAAATTTTGTACCTACATTTTCTTCTATGTAGTTTATCATTTCAGTCCTTAATATTCAAGTCCTTAATCCATTTTGAGTTAATTTATGTGTGGTCTCTTATAGCACTCTAGATTCCTTCTTTTGCATGTGTCTTTACAGTTTTCCCAACACCATTGAATGCTTTGGGCTCCTTTGTCAAAAATTACTGGCCCATATATGTGTGGGTTTATTTCTTGACTCTCACTTCTGTCCCCGTTTGTGTCTGTTTTTCTGCCATAATTATACCATTTTGCTTATTGTAGCTTTGTAGTATAATTTGAAGTCAAGTGATACTTCCTACTTTGAGAACCTCACTTTATATAACTAGAGGCCCAGTGCATGAAAATTCGTGCACTCTGGGCTTGGGGGGGCAGATCCCTCAGCCTGGCCTGCGCCCTCTCGCAGTCTGGGACCCCTTGGGAGATGTCCAACTGACGGCTTCTTGCTGTGGAAGCGCACTGACCACTAGGGGACAGCTCCTGCATTGAGCGTCTGCCCCCTGGTGGTCAGTGCGCATCATAGCGAATGGTTGTTCCACTGTTAGAGTCAATTTGCATATTACCCTTTTATTATATAGGATTCGCAGTATGAGTTATTTTATATGATGTTATTTGACAATTTTTGTTAAATATTATAAACCACTTCAAAATTTCACCACTTTAGAGGAATTAATTTTGTAGATGTTTTTGATACATTTGGGGAATTGTAATATTTCAGTTTTCACTAATGTAGTGGTGTTTATTCTTGATTTTTGAATGGTTTTGACCTTAATTTTAGCACAAATGAAGCTTATTAAACATATAAAGAGCATTTCAAAACTGCCAAACCATTTAATGTTCCTTAACTATTCTTTTGTTTTGCTGGCTCCACCAAATGATTTTTGGTTTATTAATTTTATATCTGTGCTAAAATGAATGTGTACCCTAACACATACCCATACACAGCCTTATTTTTTGCCATCTTTTATGTAGGGAGCGGCTCTAGAGGTAAGCCTCAGATTAACCTGTGGCAGAGCCACAAACAAGTCCCAGCTTAGGGGGCACAGCCCTCTTAGCATAATTAAGCTTGACCTTATCGCCACCCTCAATCCTTCCTGGGTAGCTAATGTGCTGTGGGAGATGCAGCAAGTGCTGCCAAAACAAGTGAAACTCACAAGAACATTGTAACTATGTTGACCACGACCTTGTTTATCTCTGACTATAAAATAAAGCCTCAGCTTGCTGGGTGGATTCTTCTCTGTGGAGTCATCCAGACACAGGAGATCCACCAAACCCAGCTATAATCTCTTTGGCTGTCTTTTTTTAATCTTTCACCGCTCCTCCTCAGGCTCACCACACCCTTGGCTGTGCTGGCACGGCACACTTTTATATTGCATTTAGTGTAATTTTTAGCACTTTTCCAAATGAAGGATATTATTGAGGTTATATATTTACTCCACAAAGTAGATATCTAATTATCTAAAAGAAAGGCTTAGCTTTATTTTATTTCTTCATTCTCAGGGCTTAAATGAAAATCTGTTTAGCCAGGTTGTCAGTGATAGGATTATCATTTGCTTTACACTGGAGTCTCTGGTTTATTTTGTGGTTAAGGAAGTAAGTCAAGCTGCTTAAGACTTTCTGGGAAATTTATTGTTGACACTGTTGTGACCTGAAAATATTGTTACTGTTTTAATCATCAGACTGAACCATTGCCACTGAAACCCGATATGACTTATGTACCTGTTAAACAAAGAATGTATAGATAGTTGATTTTGTAAATATGTTCTGGCATAAATAACATTGATTATAAATCATTATTATAGAAGTGATAACTTACAACATTTAATTTTAATATTAAGAATATTGGTAAAGATATGAATATTTAACCTGTCTTTATTTATATGTTCTAATATAGTAGTAGCCAACTGGTGGTCCACAGACCACTGGTGATCTATGAGGTCCAAAAGGTTGGTGACCACTATTGTAATATACGTTAGTTCCAAGTTCTTTATCTGTATATATAAAAGCATAAGCAACCAAATGACCGGTCGACCGGTCACTATGACGCTCACTGACCAGCAGGGGGGAAGCCGCTCTGTGTAGGAGTTGCCTCCTGGTGGTCAGTGCCCCCTGGTCAGCAGGAGTGCCGCTTAGCTGACCAACCTGTCCCAGTGGCCCACTAGCCCAGCAACAACCACTCACTCCCGCAGTAGTCCTGCAGGTCCAATCTCCAGAGAATGGACCAGGCATCAATGGACCGGTGCCACCGGCCTCCTGGAAGTCAGCCTTGGGTACCGCAGCTGCTTCCCCTCCCTAGACGCTCCGCAAGGAAGAAACGATATAAAAGTGGCCGCCAGGTGGTTCTCGACAACTGCCACAAATGTTAGCGGAATGGATCTGGATCCCAGGCCGCCAAGGTGTCCCACTGCCCAGCCAGAGGACCGATTGTGTTCCAGCCTCCCCTATTCCCCTTAGAATGGGCACCAGATGCAGGGCTCACGGCTGCCAAGCACCGCTGTGGATGTGTGAGCCTCTCCCAATCAGGACTGACTGGGCGCAAGCCCGAAGCAGGCGCAGTGGGGCCGGTATGAGTGGGAGCGGCAGGCAGGAGCAGCAAGTAGCTTTCGACTGCTGCTTTTGGCCCAATCCCTCCAGGCCATGCCGAGGGACCCCACCTATGCACAAATTTGTGCACCGGCCTCTAGTTACATATAAGTGGATTATTTGTGATCAAAAGAGTATGTTTTTCTAAATAAGAGAAATTTTATAACTATATTATAAATCCAGTGATTTGGGTAATATCTTTTGTTTTGTGTTACCTTATGTACATTATTAGATTAAATACACTTAAATGTGCTTGATTTGATTGGGAATCTAGAATAGACTCAGAAGAGGGTGACATTAATGATGTGACTAAATACAGCATTAGTACTAAACAATGGCCTCTGAGCAGATTGGTGTAACTTATATTTTACTAGAGGCCTGATGCACAAAATGTGTGCAAGAGTAGGCCTTCCTTCCTCTGGCTGCTGGCACTGCTTCTCTCTGGCACCCAGGACCCGGGCTTCCCTCCAACACCCAGGACCCAGGCTTCCCTCTGGCTGCCAGCAGGCACCCGGGACCTGGGCTTCCCTCACAGCCCTGGCTTTGTCCAGAAGGATGTCCGGTCTAATTAGCATATTATGCTTTTATTACTGCCAAAAAGAGTCTACATCAAACTTGACTAATTGTCCTTGGTAAGTGTATGATTCCATTGTTAGTTAGCTAACCAAATGATATTTTTAGAGAAGTTAAAAAAAAAATACCTCAACCAATAAGTTGTTAAACATTTACTTACGTATTAAACAGCACTGTGCTAGTCACTTGGGATACGAGGATCAGCAAGACATGATCTTTACCATAGGGACGCAATAAGGGAGAGATGTGCTAGATTGACAATAGTACTTAGGTTGGGGGCATGGTCATGGGGTGGGAGTAGAAGATCCATGGAAAATTTCCTGGAGGATGTGTTGCCTAAAATATATCTTAAGTTATCAGAACTAAAAGAGGACAGTTGAAGTTCAGGAAAACAAGTAAAGGGAAAAGAAAATGCACAGAAATAAAATTACTGATTTATAAAAAGTAATACCTAAAGAATATGTTGATTTTCAAAACCAATACAGTGATTTTTGTTTAGTTGCTTGTTATATATCTGAACCACAACTGGAGTTCAGTTGTTGATTGTGTTCATTTTAACATAACTATTATAAATCTTTCTGTAATTGGGTTCACAATATGTGAAGAAAATGAAAGTGAATATTTAACGTAACGTGTGGTATATCATATTCCTCATCCCAATATCTGGCGATGTACCTGGCCCTGTACTCAGTTTTCACCTATATTTTTATCCAGTCTTTCAATTATTTTATTAATATACTAGAAGGTCGGTGCATGAAAATTTATGCACTTGATGGGGAGAGTGCTTCAGCCCAGCCTGTGCCCTCTTGCAGTCCAGGACCCTTTGGGAGATGTCCACCTGCTGACATAGGCCCATGAGGGATGGGCCTAAACCACAGGAGGACATCCTTAGCACTGCCGAGGAGGCGGGAGTGGCTCCCGCCACCACCGTTGTGCTCGCAGCCGTCAGCCCAGCTTGTGGCTGAGCGGAGCTACCCCTGTGGGAGTGCACTGACCACCAGGGGGCAGCTCCTGCATGGGATTATGCCCCCTGGTGGTCAGTGCACGTCATAGCAACTGGTCATTCTCCGTCATACCGCCATTAGGGTCAATTTGCATATTACCCTTTTATTATATAGGATAACTATTTTAAATGTTTATTATGAAGTATACAACAAACGTGAAGTTTAAAAATAATAAGATGAACATTAGAATACCTACACAACTTAATAAATAGAGAGTAAAATCTTAACAGTATCTTAGAAAACCTCCTCCAGGCACATGCTAGAGAATTAGTGTTCCTTTGCTTTTCATTTTAATTTACTAAATAAATATTTTTTATAAATATACTTATTATTTGGTTTTATCTTTTGCTTTTACCGTATTTATTTGCTTTGTGGGATTTATTTTTTTGGCACAACATCCATTTATATGCTTAGCAATAATTCCTTTATTCTTCTTCATGATATTTATTTACTTATCCACTTTACTATTGATGGACATTGGTGCTGTATTTTCAGGTTCTTGCTATTACAGTCTAAGCTTCTAATGAACATCTTCATGTACCTCCTGGTGCTCATCTGTAAGAATCCTATATTCTGTACTAATGTATAGAATTACTGGGTTAAAACTTCACTGGTTAATATCAAATTATTTCTGAAAGTAGTTGTATGAATTATTCTGTTCAGTCATATGTCCATGCCCTTTGCTTCACATCATTCACAAATCTTTGTGTTATCTGACTTAAAAGATTTTTGTCAATCTGGAGACTATTATATGGCATCTCATTGTAATTTTTTTTAAAAAAAAAATATTTTTATTGACTTCAGAGAAGAAGGGTGAGGGAGAGAGAAAGATAGAAAGAAACATCAATGATGAGAGAGAATCATTGATTGGCTGCCTCCTGCACACCCCCTACTGGGGATCGAGCCCGCAACCCGGGCATGTGCCCTTGACTAGAATTGAACCTGGGACCCTTCAGTCTGCAGGCTGACGCTCTATCCACTGAGCAAAACCGGCTAGGGCTCATTGTGGTTTTAGTTTGTATTTTTAATTATTAATGTGGTTATGTATCTTTTCATTTTTAGTTTGTCATCTATGTTTCCTCATCTGTGAATAGCTTGTTTGTGCCTATTTTGTTACTGTTTTTATTCTTACTGACTTGTAGATGTTATTTGCATATTATAGATCACTCCTCCACTCTGGTTTTTCTTTTCACTCTTTTTTTTTTTTAAATACATTTTATTGATTTTTTTACAGAGAGAAAGGGAGAGAGATAGAGAGTTAGAAACATCGATGAGAGAGAAACATCGATCAGCTGCCTCCTGCACACCCCCCACCGGGGATGTGCCCGCAACCCAGGTACGTGCCCTTGACCGGAATCGAACCTGGGACCTTTCAGTCCGCAGGCCGACGCTCTATCCACTGAGCCAAACCGGTTTCGGCTTCTTTTCACTCTTTAGAAATCTTTTGAGAATATTCCTAATTTTAATATAATAAAATTTTATGCTGTATGGTTTACTCATTAATACCTTGTTTGAAAAGTTCTTATCTGAAGTCACAAATATGTCCTCCTATATATTCTTTTATGTCCTTTAGAATTTTTACTTGCACAGTTAAGTTTACGTTCTATCTAGAATTGATTTTTATGTTTGAAATGAAGTGTGAATCCATTTTCATTTTCTTCCATGTTGATAATTATACTAAACCTGTTTATTCAAAAGACCATCCTTTCTTCAATGGTATTTAAGTGTTTTATTCACTAGAAATTTGTTCTTATGTTTATTATTAGCTATATCTCCTTTAAATTTTTTCCAAACAGTTAATCAGTTGTCCTAACACCATTAAAAATAAAATTCTTTTCCCACTGAAGTGCTATCTTTAATATAGGTTGAACTCTTACATTCTTGCTTTTGTTTCTGAGTATTGTTCTGAACTTTCAAAGATCTGTCTACACTTGCCAGTGTCATTCCAACTTAATTTTTGACATTTTATTGTGCATTTGTATCTCCAGTGCCTCAATGTAGTAATAGCCCTTGTTTTAATTTCCTATTCTCTCCTTTCCTACACTGGAATTTAAGGTTAGAAATTTAGCCCTATTATACTATCACCACGACAATCTCTCTCCTTTCTCTCCCTTCCTCCCATCTTTATCATTATTAACATAGACATTATGTTATAGGATTATACTTTTTTACAGTATGGTGTTTCTTTTTCTAGAATAATTATTTTATATTTGCAAGTGGGCTGATAATTATATTTATAATAAATATTTGGCTTTATAAAATACCTATGTAACTATCAGCTCTCACTGCCAATCTTTTTATTCTATCACTTGCCAATGCATATGTGCTTAATTTTATTTCTTAGACAATTGAAATAGTGGACTTTAGAAGTAGTTTGGGTGTCAATTTAAAAATAGTGTTAAGATGACCAATGAGCAGGATGTGCTGCTACTTGATTAAATGAGGTTTAAAGAAAAGGAAGGAATGTAAGAGGTCTCCCAGGACCTATCTACTCCATTGGGTTGTAATGAGAATCAAGAAGTAAGGTAGTTGAAATCATTTTAAAGATTTATTTTTAAAATGAAATGTAAGATGTGTTCATGTTCATACCTTTGTGAGAAGTGAAATTTTAACCAATGAAATTACACAGTGACCATTGAGAAATAATGAACCTCTGGGGCTCTTCTGTAAAATGGATAGGTATGGAAATAAGTGGGAGGTCATAATTTCTAAACTTTTATGATTCCATGAAATAAAGAAATGATTCTTATTTAAATAACCTCTTCTACCATCCTTAAAATGAGCTACTTTACTAAGATTTTTCCATTTGTCTCAATAAGGCAAAGGAATACCAGTTTCTATTTTATCAATCAGTTGTATCCTGTCTACAACATTCTCTGAAATATAAAAATACTTAATTGAGATCATCTGACAAAACGAGTGAATTCTACTCTGTTTAGTATTTATCTTTCAGTGCTACAGAATATATTCCTGGAGGAAAAATAATACTCAAGGATTTAGCACCCCTAATATTTAACCACAAACACAATTAATCTAAAATATATTAATTTAATTTTAAAAATGTGTTGTAAACAATGGAATTAAAATTATTTAAATGGGAACTTTCTTACCACTGTGCAGTTATCTTCACAACACTTATCTTGAGGGAACATTTTGCCCAGTTAATTACTAAGGCTAGTGTATGGTGGTTCGGGGGGCGCGGGGGGGCAGGGGAGGTCCATATTGACTCCGAATGACAAATGTACATAGTATTAATCTTGACCATTCTGCTATATAGCAAAAATAATCAACATTTGCAAATAATCATAATTACTCCTAAAAGAGCCAAAAATTTTTATTTTTAGATCGTAGTTCTCAGAAAAATAATAGAGGCAAAGTCATAGTCAATTCCAGGAGCAGAAGACTCAATGACATGATCTAAGCAAGAGGAACTAGCTTTCCTGGCCCTCAAGTGCCTACAGGCCCTCTGCTGTTCATAGCAGTTGGTCATAGGAAAGATCCCATCAGATACTTGAGCAGGTCAGTTACTGCCCACCTCACAAATGCCCACATGCCTCCCCACTTCTTGCTGGCTGTCTTCATGGCCCCTCCCAGCTGCACTGGAAGCTCTGGTTGTAAATACTGTTCTCCAGATACAAATTGGATAAGAAACTGGCTTTTTCCTCAGGTATAATGTGAATTAGAACATCTGAAGGTCATTTTCAGGCCTAAGGTCTATTTTTACAACTAGAAAGAGTTGGTTGTTCTTATACACACACACATACACACATACTTGTATGTGTGTAATGCAAACGTGTGTTAGTAATTGATTTTATAACGTTATAGGAGTTTAAACAGAGCATGTGTGTGTATGTGTGTGTTTACATAAAAAGTACTGTAGGGTTAATTTAAGATTATGGGATCTGAAGTCAAAGAAACTCCACTAACTGGATTAGGTTGGGCAATTGACTTAAACTCTCTAAGTATCAGTTGCCTTATCTGTAAAAAGGAGATAATAGTAGCTACTGCCCAGGGTATCATGAAGATTAAATGAATTAGAACATATTAAGCATTTAATACAATATCTAATTCAGAGTAAGCCCATGAAAAATGTTAGCTGCTCTTATCACTGTTTTCATGGGGTTAGGATTTCTTGAAAAATGTCATGCCTTTTCATTTTCTTTGTCCTTTTGTGCTGGCCTTGTTTTCACCTAGTATTTTTTTCAGCTTCTATGAAGTTCTCTTAAATTTTAAAATAGTAAAAAAAAAAAAAAAAAAAAAAGTAGATTTATAGCAATAGGAAAAAATAAAATATAAAAATATTTTACCTTTGGGACAAAAATTCACATATGTCAATCACTGTTCAAAATGGTATCTTACCTATTACTGGATTTATATAAGTAGTAGAGGCCCGAAACCAGCTCTCCGATATCCCCCAAGAGGTCCCAGATTGCGAGAGGGCACAGGCCCGATTTCAGCCCGATCCCTGCAGGCCAGGCCAAGGGACTCCACCAGTGCATGAATCCGTGCACTGGGCCTCTAGTATGCATATAAGATCTTTGGTTAATATCTTCCCACCCTCCTCCTCCTCCCTTCCCTCTGAGATTCATCAGTCTGTTCCATGTTTCCATGCCTGTGTGTGGAGTGTCTGCCCTCTGGTGGTCAGTGTGTATCATAGCTACCAGTCAAATGGTCAAACGGTTGCTTAGGCTTTTATATATATATATATATAGACTAGTGGTCTGGTGCGCGAAATGTGTGCACATTAAAAGGGGATTAATTAGAAGAAATATTTTAATATTGCTATTTGCCCTTTCTCTATAACAGAAGTGTCAGAGATGAAAGAAAATTAGTAAAATGTATATGAAAATCTTCTTCCTGTCAGAGTCTGGGGCACGCTGCAAGACACAGAGTCAAGTCCCTGCCCACCCGCGGCCTCAAAATCACGCGAGACCCACACCCAGCCAGCCCCACTCCCTTGGGCAAGATCCAGACCTGCCTGGCCCTACCCTTGTCAAGCCCCACCGGGGGAGGGGCGCAGTCTCAGGTCCCCTGCCCCAGCCCAGCACCATACAGCCTCAGGTCCCTGCTGATTGCTTGTTAAGGTTCGTTACAGGAACTCGGCCTCTGCTGTGACGCAGCCATATTGTGTTACGGAACCTCTGCCTCCATTGTGGGCGTCGCCATCTTTGTGACGGCATGATAGTCAATTTGCATATTCCCTCTTAATTAGATAGGATTATAATCCTCAATTATGAGAGTTTTCTTATATTCTATTCTAATACAGATTTAGAAAGAATATTATT
This sequence comes from Myotis nattereri, assembly GCF_964212035.1. Classification (NCBI taxonomy): domain Eukaryota; kingdom Metazoa; phylum Chordata; class Mammalia; order Chiroptera; family Vespertilionidae; genus Myotis; species Myotis nattereri. The sequence goes on along the minus strand of NC_138079.1, from coordinate 53,008,960 downwards.
TGATTAGAAATTATTAGTAATTAATTTTATAAAGTTATGATGCTTTAAACAGAGCCTGTTCAGCCAATAAAGACATATATCTCTTATTTACTAAGATTTACATTTTAAGATTTTTTAAAATATTTCCTATAGTAAATATTACATGTTTCCTTTGGTTCAGTATAATGGTAATTCCATAACTCATGTTTATGAACACAATAGAAAATTTAATTTTTCTTACATTCTGTATTTTTTGCAGAAATTTTTTGTTTTTTTATTAAAGTGTGATTGATGTAGAGCATCATATTAGTTTCAGTTGTACAACACAGTGAAAGAAGAAAGTAACTTTTAATAAAATAATATATTTCATTCATCAGATGCATGCATCTAGGTGTGTCATCATTGTAAATCTGACAGCTATGAATGCAGAAGGATAAAAATGTATTTTTGTGTTAAGAATAACTTTGTCTTAAATTTTATTTCCAAGTTATACATTCCTTTGTTTTATAGCCTCTGCTTTTCAAAGTATCTGTGGAAATTGTTTTTTCAATTATTTGTTGGTGTCTTGTCCCAAGACCCCCAAGGTTTGGCCTGTGCTTTCTGAGTTAAGACGTGCTCCCAATTTTCCAGTTAGGTCAACCACAAACATTAAGATATGATAGGAGGTCAGTGGAAGAAATTCATATCAAAACAACTACTCACCATGTCATTATGACAGCCTGCTGTAACAAATGTGCTTCTGTTTTAACTTATGACAATTGCTAAAAGTAATTTAATCTGACAGAGGCAGGGTGTTGAAAGGCTCCTGGAGATGTCATAAAAGCGACCTTTCTGCCATGTGCTGCCAAAAGCCATTTTTAACAAGGAGCTAAGGAAACAGTGCAACTTCTTTTGTACTTTGTTAATTAGTTATTGATTTGAAACAATGCACTTCCAAATACTGTTAGAGGAGTTAGGAGTTAGATGCCAGCAAGGTCACCAGGTGACAGTCTAGCCCGGAGAATATTTGTAGTCTCTGAGAATTTGTTGAATCCTTTTGTTCTGTGATTCTAAATTGAGATTACCTCGTTTACTCAAATGACTACAGTTTTTACTTTATCATTCATCTTTCAATTTAAAATTTTGTGTGTTAACAATCTGATAGTCATACTTTATTACATGATGTCACTCCAATTTATAGAATTTGTCACTTGTGGATTTAGTCTCAAAAAATTACATATTTTCCAGAGAAAGTGTATGTGGTTTGACTAGTGATGCCAGAGAGAACAAGGAAATAATACTTAGTCTCCAAAGAGGAAGCAAGCTAAAAAGTTTAGAATTTCTTGATTGGACATACTAATTGATCTCTTTTTTTCAATTTGGTAATTTAGTTTCAATGATTTCATCATGTTGCAAATAGAAGTTAAATGACTGCCCTTCAATTCTTATAGAAAAGTATTCAGACTGTTTTAAATTACATTTCTTCTAAAGCATTTAAGTGCAAGTTAAACCGAAAGCTGTTGTACAAATCAGTTTGCAAGGCACTATGGAGAATAGCAGATCAGAGGGAGAGTTAGGGTAACTCACAAGTTAAAAGTAGGGATTTACAACTCAAACGTCCTTTGCTCTAGTCTGGAATTGAACTTAAACAAAGTACTGAACCTCTCTGTGCCTTTATCAATGTAGTGGGAACCATAATAGTACCTCCCTCATAGTGTTATTCTGAGGATCGCATGAATTAGCACATGTAAAGTGCTTTATCAGGAGCAGCTAAGTGGTAACCCCTTGTAGATGCTAGCACTGTTATTACTGTAATAATTAATAACAAAATAGCATGCCTGCCCTTATTTTTATATTAAGAATTTTATATTTTAGTGTATGCATTTTCAATATGTAAAAATAAATGTCTATTTTTCTTATATTTTGCTTATAAATAAATTACAACTTGTTTGCTATACATAGGAAATCTTAACAATATCCTGGTAAATTTGTTCTCTGCATTTGGGTTTGTGATGCAATACAGAAAATACTTGCCTTTGTTTTAAAATCTGAACTACTGATAAAATATAACAATTTGCCCTTACCGGTTTGACTCAGTGGATAGAGCATCGTCCTGCAGACTGAAGGGTCCCAGGTTCGATTCCAGTCAAGGGCATGTACCTTGGTTGTGGGCACATCCCCAGTAGGGGGTGTGCAGGAGGCAGCTGATCAATGTTTCTCTCTCATTGATGTTTCTAACTATCCCTCTCCCTTCCTCTATGTAAAAAATCAATAAAATATATTTAAATATATATATATATATATATATATATATATATATATATAACAATTTATTTTACCAAATGTGTTAAATTTTCAGTTTAATTGTTTTGATGGTGAGAAATCTAGGTTTGCAATATGCAAAATGTATCTCTTAAGATAGAAACATTCTAAAATAGATACTTTAAATCTTTTACACTAATTGGGACAAGTTAAAAGGTGTTTGGTATTTTAAGTTAAACTATTTCAATAAATTTACTTCTACACAGATAGACAAAACTTCATGAAAAAGGCATATTGTGCTAAGCCCTGTTTTTTTAGTAGTTTCTTAACATCTCAATCAATAAGGAAACGCATATCAAAGTACTTATATTTACAACTATTAATTGACAACAATTTGAAGCGACTGTAATACCTGTTGTTGACCAGATGTAAAGAAAAGGTTGCTCTCACACAGCATGATAGGAATGTAAGACAGCAGTCTATTAACATCAAATTAAAAATGCATGAACCTTTCAAACCAATGGTCTATTCCTGGGAATCTGTCTTACTGAAGTAAAATCATTTCTAATTCAAATCTATAATAGCAGTAGTTTAAAAATACCAGTTGAAAGCCAAACTTAATGTCTAGATTTAAAATCATAAGATGAAATTGACCTCTAATAAAGAAATTCTAGAAGTGCTACCTTGTCTTTATTTTTCACAAATTTAGAATATCCACATATGTTGGAATGAATTAGGTCTTATTACAATACATAGAGATACTATTATAATACATTTAAACTGTTATAAATTTATTAGTATATTTTAAGGTGTTTTCAGAAGTTGGTTTATGACAAAGTAAATAATTATAACAAGTATATAAATCAGTTACAACTTTGTAGTATATCCTGACAGGAACTAAACATCTATTATGTGCTGTTTGCTGGGCTTCTTATTTTTCCTCAGTTCAACCTCCCTATAGGATAGCAACTCAGATTCTCTTTGTTCTCAAAGTTTTTGCTTTATTTTATGAGAAAAAAAGTTATAATTTTAGAGTCTCTCAGGTTAACCTTTCTTGTATAAATGAGGAATATGAATATCCAATAGGTTAGTTACCACTCAAAGCCATAAAGCTCATTCAGTGGCACTGTCTAGATAAGGACTTAAGTCTTCTAGTGTGTGTGTGTGTGTGTGTGTGTGTGTGTGTGTGTGTGTGTGTGTGAGAGAGAGAGAGAGAGAGAGAACGTTGTCTCTGATAATTTGTAAGTAAATAATCTTTCCGTCTGCTTACCATGTGTCTTACAAAGCATAGCTATCAAATCATAAGCATTTACATTTGATTTACTAATATCTAACAATAATTGTCCTGCTACACAAAATTCTAAGCTCCCCAAAGCCCCCAGGAAATACCTGCTTCCCTGAAGGTTACCTCCCTTCCTCCTCCATAAATTTTTATAAAATATGCTATGTAATGCCTCACTTTTGTAGATAGAACATACTAAAAATAATTTACACTTTTCTTGATGACCCAGTGTCAACATATGTTCAGATGAACAGGCAAAGAATGATTTAAAAACTTACTTAAGAAAATTGCTAGTATATGGCAGAGCCAGAATTCAAATCTAGATAGTCAGGTTCCATCTCTGTAATCCTAATTACTTTATACTGCCTTGTTAAAACATATTTAATATCCTTCCTTCTATGTGAGCATAACCAACGTTTCCTGCTCTTTGTAGCAATGAACCAATTGGCTAATGGTCTTTAAGAAAAAGGAACAGAGTGTTTCTTATGTAAAATTCAGGAGTGGGGAACGTCTGGCCTGCGGGCTGTATAAGGCCCTCAAAATTATTTGGTCGGGCACTGCCAAGGCATTGGGGGTGAGTTAATTAAATGTTTTACCAAATATAGCAGGCTACTTTTTAAGTTGATGGTTCTGTATGGCACTTGAATGATGTTACAAATATCCAAATGGCCCTTGGGAGTAAAAAGTTTACCTATTTCTGAAATACTATGGTCCAGGTTCACATGAAAAATATACCTTCTTTGTGAAATGAAGTAGTTTGTTCTCTGAAAGTTACATGTTATTCTATTCAGTATTGAAGTAACTAGTAGCCTGGTGCACGAAATTTGTACACATTAAAAGGAAATTAATTGCCCTAACCGAGTTGTCCTCAAACTTTTTAAACAGGGGGCCAGTTCACCGTCCCTCAGACCATTGGAGGGCCGGACTATAGTTTAAAAAAAAATTATGAACAAATTCCATGCACACTGCACATATCTATTTTGAAGTACAATTTGTATTTGCATGTGGCCCGCGGGCTGTAGTTTGAGAACCCCTGCCCTAACCGGTTTGGCTCAGTGGATAGAGCATCGGCCTGCGGACTCAAGGGTCCTGGGTTCGATTCCGGTCAAGGGCATGTACCTTGGTTGTGGGCACATTCCCAGTGGGGAGTGTGCAGGAGGCAGCTGATCGATGTTTCTCTCTCATTGATGTTTCTAACTCTTTATCCCTCTCCCTTCCTCGCTGTAAAAAATCAATAAAATATATATATTTTTAAAAGCGAATTAATTAGCGGAGATATTTTAATATTGCTATTTGCCCTTTCTCTATAATAGAAGTGGTGTGAGAGATGAAAGGAAATTAGTAAAATGTATATGAAAATAATATATAAATTTATTAATAAATAAACAGTAACAAAAGGATATAAAAACAACAGAGGCATGATATAAAAATGACAAAAACATGATATAAAAACAACAAAAACATATAAAAACAACAGTGATGCAAACAATGACTGATAAAGTGATTAATCTTATTCTAATATCTCCCTGTACACCACATTAAGAGTGAAAACACTTTTAGAGTGCTTGACTAATTTCCCTTGTGATGGAGTATTTAGAACTTTAACTGTAACATCACATGCTCTTCAAACTCGAGAGAAAGCAACCTATAACTGACCATGTACGAAAACGGGTTCAGGTAGGAATATGCCTACTCTGTCTAGAGTTTGTCCTTGTGATTTATTAATAGTCATCACAAATGCTGGCATCACGGGAAACCGTCATAGAATCAATTTAAATGGGAGACCAGTGTCAGATGGGGACAAATTAATTCTTGGAATCAGAACAACCTCTCCCTCTGCAGATCCTGTTAATACTTCAGCTTCACTAATGTTAGGTCGTAATCTTTTGATAATAAATCTGGTACCATTACAAAGACCCCATTTACTATTGAGATTTCTCAATAGCATGATGATTGCACCCTCTTTCAATTTTAATTTATGACACGGCATTCCCAAAGGAGTAATACTACTAAGAAATTCGATGGGAAAATTTTCCTTTTCAGCATCATCTGTGGAATCAATGGAATCATCACTCAAATATGTGTGAAAATCTCCATCAAGTATATCCAAAATTTCTTCATTTAATTTTTGAACATGCTCATTTTTTGGACAAAGAATTGGCCCGTTTAGATATATTTTTAATATTATCTATAGTTACAGTATTTCCAAAGGTAGCTTCAATAATAGATCCATTACAAATCATTTCACAGGGGATTTCAATAATATCCATTCCTAAATGAAAACTGCTATCAAGTTTGCCATTTTCAAGTTTTACTAACCATTAACTATAAGCAGAATCCTCTGATCTCATATTTGTTGTAAGAGACAACTTTCTGAAACATCCCCAAACATTGCAGTACTTTACACTCGTTTGTACTACGGCCGATCCCATAGCATGTGGTACAATACTGAGACATTGTCAAAAATCCCCTCCAAGAAGGAGAGCTTTCCCACCAAATACAACATTCAGACTCATAATTTCTCTTAGTAATCTGTCTATGGCGTTTATAGCATGACTGCATGCCATGGTGCATTTATCAATAATGAGAAATTGGGCCTTTTTAATAGTTTTAGCAACTTCACTGTTTATATCGAGTCTAGAAATTGAAGTTTCATTTAATGAATCGGTAATTTATATTGGGAATGAAAGGTGCTTCCACGGAGAAGTAAATTTGCAGCAATTCCTGTAGACGCTGTGGGTAAAACAGTACCACCACGGCCTCTAATATAATGTATTAAAACTTTATACAGATATGCAGGTGAATAAGATTCCTAGCTGGCAGGCCCCTGACAGCAAGCTGACCACCTGTGGATTCCGTGAGGAATGGGGCTCCCTCCTCCCTCCTTTCAGGGCCCGGAGTGCAGGTGAATGGGGTTCCTGGCTGGCAGGCCACTGACAGCAAGCTTCTGTGAGGAATAGGGCTGCCTCCCTACTGTCAGGGTCTGGTTTGAAGGCCGGCCAAGCCCCCCCGTTGGGCCAGACCCAGAGTTCTAACATGCCGTGACCTCCTCCCCCCACCCCCAGCAAGCAACGCAGGACTGACTGCCCCTGGGCGCTCCTGGCGTTCGGAGTTTGGGTTCTTCCCTCAGGAAACAGCTCCGGGAGGGCGCAGCCCTTGGCAAGGCAACCCAGGACTCAGTACTTCCAAGCTCAGCTCCGAGGGCGGGTTCCTGCCTGAAACCTCGCCCTCCGGGGAAACAGCTCCAGGAAACAGCTGGAAGAGGACGCAGCCTTTTCCAAGACAACCCCTGCAGGACTGACTTCCTTCCAGTTGGTCGCACCTAGGGTCGTGATGTTACACCCAGGGTTTTTATATAAGAAGATGGTTGTAGTTTTACTGTAGCTTCAACCCTGACCCCCACAAGACTGAAGCAGTCATTTCCACATCTCCTCTAAGTGTTGATGGCTGACAGCACTTGTAGCCACAGATCCCCCAAATTCCTCTCTCCTGGCATTGATTTCAAGGGAAGAGAACCATAGTTGTGTTTCCTTCTTGGAGGGTAACAGTTTCCAATGACTGTTGAGTGTCTCTTTTCCTTGCCCCAATTTGGGAGAACACTGTAGGAGCTGAGGCTTTTGTGTGGGCAGGACAATTATTGTTAGACTAGAAGCCTGTTGCACAGAGAGATTCGTGCAATAGGCCTTCCTTTCCCCTGGCTGCTGGCACCGGTTTTCCTCCGGAACCCGGCGCTCTGGCCAGGCTCCAGCCGGAGCCGTGAGGCTTCGCTGCTCCGCCGGCCCCAGGGCCCTGAGGCTTTCCGCTGCTTCGCTGGCCCCGGGGAGTTGGAAAGTAATGCAGAGTTTACTTTTGGATATGTTAGGCATGAAATAGCTGAAATTCAAATATGTTTGATATGGGTCTGAATACTGATTCTATGTCAGTTATATTCATTATGAATGGGTTCTGTTCATAATAATTTATAATTATTAATATACCCATATTGACAAGTACTGTAGACTTGAATCTATCATCAAGATGATGGCTGTCAATAATATTTTGATACCTAAAAGATAGGGAAAATTTATAGTTTCAAGATATCTCCAGTTTATAGATTCTTTTATCTATTTTCATTATGTTTAAGTTGAATCTTATAAAATTGCCATCTTAAGATTAAAAATATCTAATATGGGTAATTTTATATGGTTCAATTTAATACTAGAGACCAAATAATGGTTCTTTATTTTTGAAGATGTTTTCATTATATGTATGCTATACCATCAGATTTTATGCATTCATACATACTCCTGGTCCTTTCATCATCATTAAACACAAATGCACACACTTTGTAAAAGCACATTTAAAATATGCCAAAATGAAAATTTTAAACCAAATTATTTTACTGGATTAAAATTACATTACAACTCATGTAACATTATAAAATATATTTTAACCACAAGTGTTCTTATGAATGTATTTTTTCTACACTAATGTCTGTGTTATTCATGTACAAAGGAGTTTTAAATCGCAGAATCTAAAAGTTTAAAGCTGAAGCATAAATTCCCTTCTGTGTGTCTTTGTGAATTAGGGCCATATGGTATTTGTGTTTCATTTCTTCGGGAAGAGTACCCTACTGGCCAATTCCTAAAAATATAAACGTTATTTCGTCTTATACCTATGTGTGCAAGATGGTAACTTATATTTTTGCATCCTCATAAATTCATCTTCCTTGGATATCTACCTTCCATTTGGATTTTATCGAGCTATATTTTGCTTAATGAAAAGTCTTAGCTTTTTAAATGAAACAACTTTTACTTGTAAATTTTATCATAAAAGGTAAATATTTATATTATTGTTTCTTCAGATGATATTTTCAGTGGTTGAAATAAGGTAGCTGGTGGAGTGGGGTGTGTATGTGTGACATACATGACACAATTGAAATCAGTGACATAGGTATGTGTTAAAGTAAAAAACAGTGGATTTTTCTTATTCATAAAGATATTTTCTTAGTAGATAATGCTTACCAGTATAACTACAGAACGAATTATATGAAGTAAAATAAAATAATCTTGAAGTTTAATTTTTAAAATTGGTCATTTTTACAACCATTACATTTTTTATTTTACCTTGCCTAACATCAGTTATAAGTTTAAAGCATGTATTATAGGAACACACTTATTTTAGAACTTTGTAGCAACAGGTAAGCCAAAGGAAAATCTGTCAGATTTGGCAATGGTTCAGAAAATATGTGAACCTGTCACTGTAAGCAGTCTCAAAGGGCGAAGTGCTTTACAGGAGCTAATTAACCTTAGGAAATAATTACGCAAATATGCAAATGTTGTTTAGATAATTCCATGTGTTATCAGCACAGGTAGTCCATCATAAATGCAGACCTTGCAATGCCTATGTAGTAGAATCTGGCATAGTTGATAAGGCTTTGGTTACTGCATCAATTCTATTTGGCATTTAACGATTAATGATGGCAAGAGTACATCAGGAAATTCAACCTGTACTCTAAATACAGCTGAATTCCACAGTTTAAGTGTCCTATGCGTTCTGCCACCAGCAAAGGCTAATTAATGGATTTACGTATTTTCTTTTCATGCACTTTGTGCATTTGCATATTCTAAAATCATCCAGCTTGAAGTTACTCAATACAAAATGAACTCTAATGTGAAATTCATGGAGAACCTGTAGAATAGATTTAGTATGTTTGCATTTCTGTAATTGAGGCATATTAGAAAGTCTTTCATGTTGAAATCTGTTTAGTCTCAAAATACACTGCTGGTAATATACACCTGCTGGATTATGGTTTATAAATAAATAATGATGTGGACACAATGTGGGCTGCGGGTTGGAATGACACAAATTTACCTTGGAACAGCATCACCTCATTTATAAAACTGTGATTTTAGTAATGTAGTATGTCAGAAATATATATTAAAAACCACTCCAGGTATATTAATTCCTGTGCTACAGTTATTGTGCTTAACTGTTGTCAGAGGCAGTAAATATTTGGCATAATGTGTTACATCTTAGAATATTACATCCCCATATTTCTAAGAATATGGGGATCTGGCTCTCTTAAACACTGTGAATAGCAAAAAGCCATCATTTTTTGAAAGCCTTGGGAAATAGTCACAGAATGGAAGCCAGGTTTTTTATAACTGAGGTTTATGTTCTTTATCATTTTTTAAAATTTTTTTGAATAAAACTAATTAATTCAAAAAATGGAATTCACATAGCATCATTAACTTTCCTTTGATGACTCAGGATCATTACTGTTCTTGTCAGTTGCTGGGCTTTAACAGCAGTACTGCTCTTACATTGCTCAGTAACAGGTATCTCGGGCTGTTGCGCACTCTGTGTTCTTCTAATTTTTTTTGGCTTTTCTGTTTAGTTATTATCAAACTTTTAGCTATCAATTCTTACTCGTAATTAAACCTATTTAAAGCAGCCCTTTTGATATGCTCCTTGGAAATGTGTGGTGGGATCAGACCAGGTACTGGAATTTGGTACATGAAGGTTCAGAGATGCTGCTCAGATGCTGATTCTCCCTAAGAAGCCTGTAGGATTTGATTTTTGTTTACTTGTTTTATTATAAAAAGCATGCCATATGTAGAATTTTGGAAAGTTCAGAAAAAATGTAAAGAAGCTAAAATTAGAAAATATTCATAATCCCATAATCCGTAGGCAGCTCAGCTGTTTTTAATATTTTTGACTTCTAGTCTTTTTCAAGCCTTTTCACTTAGTGAATTATAACACATATAAAATTAGACGAACTGCGTGTCTTACTTTGTAAACTCATTGAATACCTATATAATATTTCCTTAGATAAACTATAATTTACTTAAAATTTATTTCTGCATTACTGGAATTTAAGCTTTATCCAGATTTTTGCTTTTATAACTGAGACAATGATGAACATCTTTGAGCATCTATCATTGCCACATTACAGATTACTAGAAGCTTGATTCCTAAATGGAGTTTAACACTTCTTTGTCTTGGTTTTTGAAACTCACTTCATATTTTGTCAATGGTATCATTGCCATTAGACCTGGTATCATTAGTCCTTTATTAAATGCCTGTAGAATGCCTTGTATTTATAGTTTGAATTCGAAAGAGTATCTAACTCCAAATCTGGTTTTAAAACCTTATATTTTAGAAGGAAGGAGAAATGACTTGGCAGATTAAAGAAAAAGCAGGATAGAGAAGAACCAATGAATAGTACAGGAGTAAATTTAACCTACCATAACTAATAGGAGAGCTGACAGGTAAACACAAGCCAACAATATTTTGCAGTAGTTTTAAACAGGCATGCAAATAGATGTAAATACTTTCTGTGTATTTCTTGTAAGATGTTGTGTGTCAAAGGTTGGCAAAATCCTTTCCCCATCTGTCAGATGAGAATCTGACCTTCAGTTAACTTTCTACCTCTGTCGCTGGTAACCTGATAAGATAGTGTCTTAAATTGGGTTTCCCAGGTAACAGATTTTGGCGAAGTTGCATGCTGGAAGTTCATTGGGGAGTTTTCTGGGATCCTCACTTGTAAGGGAGTGGGCGGGGGGAAGGAATTTCGAAGGAGGATCTGAACTGCCCTGCCATACAGTCGCCACAAAGGCCTCATCCAAATCTATGCTGACCTCTGCATCTGGGATGGCTCTTGAGGCAAGAGATAGGATCCTTATAGATCCACATCATTGCAAACAGTCATTGAATATAAGTTGCCTCAGAAGTGGGACTGTTAATTTAGACAATTTAACTTTCTTTGGGTGAGAACAATTCCTAGTCAGTGCCTCAGTTAAAGCTAATCAGGGCCAATACTCCCACAGCTCAGGAAATGAGTGCCATATAACTAAAAGGAGATCTGGGAAGCATACCACACCATCCACTGTAAGTGAGTGGTTGGTAGGCAACATTGCCTATGGTAGAAAATCACTTTGGATCGGTAAACTGGATTAGAAGGAGATATAGACTATACATACTATAGCTTTGATCTTCCCCGGGGGTAGTGATTCTTGTAATTGGGCATGTTCCAAAGAGGCAGGAACCCGGGAAGCCAAGCCTATGGAGTTGTTGCAAGAGGTATTGGCTTCTGTGGGCTGTAAGACTTTTAAGTCTGGTTCCCTCATTGCTGAGCTAGCACCCCCTGGCCAAAGGGCATAACTCCTGGAAGTCCATGTGGGCTGCTACTGGAACTGCTGCGAAGCTTTCACCAATGGTGCTGCCCTAAAGGCAACCTGTCATTTCTACCATGTATTTTGTAGGGTCAATGGCTGTCAAGTGTGGCCCAAATTATTTACTTGCGCTTATAGATGACCCCATAAGTGGATATTGTAGACATTTTTCAATCAGTTCTTAACTTTTTAGAAAATTTGCTTTTAAAACCTAAAACTAATGAATAATGCAATGCTCTTAGAGTGGTGCTGAAAATATTTAAGTACTTAGGGCACATGAATACTTGAGGTTTCTTTTTGCTACTGCTGACAGGCCATTATTAAACAGATGTTGTCTCCCCTATAGTATAGAAAAGAAACAGCAATAATACTAATCTCTGAAAACAGTAGTCTTTATATGTGAACAGTGGAAAGAAGTGTTTGTTCTTAGCTCTCCTTTAGTCATAGATGGGTCATTTGGGCCTGTTTGGCAGTTTCCCTCATATGCTGTGAGTCACAAAGTTTTGCTAATTCTTCTGTTGCATTGACTCATTCCTTCCCTTTCCATTCACTCTGCTGCCACCCCGAGTAGCATTTATAGTCTTTATCACTTTATATATGTGGATTATGGAACATGCTGCCTTGAAAGTGCTCTCTGCCTTTAGGTTTTGTCTTATCTGAGCTGCATTATCTGTGAGATCTCAGACTGAATTCCATGATAGAGTTTTGTCTAGCGTTTACAGACTGTTAATGTGAAAACCAAATTTTCCTGGAGCCTATATAACGTCTCAGGAAGTAGTGAGAAGAAAGGCTAGAAAGACAGGATTAAAGGGAAAGAGTAGAAGAAATTAGACTACTTAGGAATCTATTGTAAGAGGACCCAAACTGAGGTGGGAATGGAAAGGATGGGACAGGTAGGTTCTCAAAGAATTGGTGATTGTGAGAAGAAAGTGGGGAGAACCTCACTGAGGTCAGACCATATGGATTTATAATGTGTCCATTGGACTTGGTGTCAGGAGTAGGGAATGTAATACTTCTCAGATACTACCGCCCCTTATATCCTTATGTAACACCTTCACGAAATTGCAAACACATTAAAGAGCAGGATCATGGCTTGCTTCTTCTTGTCCTTACACATCCACTTCCAGTACAGAGTATCATGGGAACAGAATAATCTAACCTTCTATATGTCTTTATTCTGTCAATTCATAAAAGAAATTTATTACCATCACAGGTTTTTAAGAGTGTTAGCTCTGCCAGCCATAGCATGTAGAAACTCCATCTGTTTTGTGTTTACATTTCTTTCTCTTTTGGGGTGGTGGTGGTGGTGGTGGTGGTGGTATTGGAAATGGTTTTTTTGCATTTTTTATTTTTCAATTACAGTTAACTTTCAGTATTATTTTGTATTGGTTTCAGGTGTACGTCATATACTTCACAAATTGTCTCCACCCTCCCCGATATTTCCAGTACCCACCTGTCACCACACATAGTTATCACAATATTATTGACTATATTCCCTATACATTTCTTTCATTGTGAGATAAAACTATGAAGACCAGGTGTCTGGGTTTTGTCTGGATTGTCTGAAGTTAGACCTGTTCTCCCAATACAATTTGTATTTCTGTATATGACTACAAAGTTGTAAGTAATCATCCTGAAGATAAATATTTTTTTCATTTATTACCCTAAGATTTAATGAACAAGACACAGCTCTTGGTCTCAAGAATTTGCTAATCTAGCAAGCAATTAGCAATAGAAATCATTCAATGCAATAATGGGAGCATGCACAGATGTTATTGTGGGACACTACATATCCTGGGGGATAATTGGGGAGACTTTTGATACAAAGTGATGCCTCAGTTGAGTTCTGAAGATAAGTAGTAGTTATGTAGGTGAAGGAGGTGAGTGAAGTGAAGGCATGGCACAGGTGTCACTTTGGAAACAAAGGAAATAGTCCAGAGACAAGAAAAGTATGGCGCAGATAGGTTACTGCAAGTTGCTTCCTGCAGTTGGAACACAGAGAGTGTTCTCTGTTGTCTCTCATGGTGGGAAATGGGTGTCTTTTGGATCATTGTGTTTTGCAGGGCAATAGTAAGACATAGTTCAAGGCAGAAGCCAGATCATGAGAGGTCTTAATGTCATGTATACTGAGTTTGAACTTGATTCTGAGGGTAATGAAGAAATTTTGAAGGGCTGTAAGCAGGAAGTGAGTAATGTGGCAACATGATCATATTGCATTTTTGAAAAGTTGTCCTCACTACAGAACTAGACAGAGGAGCATTTAAATGGCCAATTCTAGAAGCAGGGAAAGTGGGCTGGAGACCATTGCCAGCATCAACGTGTGAAGTGATAGGGCTTGAACTAAGCCAGAGGAAATGAGAATGGCAAGAAGTGGATGGGTTAAGAGACAATTGGGGACAGAATCAACAGCATTTTAATGATTGATTATATGTGGAGTTTGAGGAGGAGAGAAATAAAATACGATTCTCAGAATTCAGCTGGAGGTGGGGAGCAAAAACAGTGACATAGGTTCACAGAGGATGATGTTAGCCTAGTGTTGAATTGGTTGAGTTTGAATTATCTTTGGGACATCCAGAGGAAATGACTTGGTCTGCAGCTATCCAGAGAAATTTAGGGCAGAGATAGATATTAGGGAACAACAGCTTTTAGGTGGCAAGTGAAACAGTTCATATGGACCTTCTTAGGGAATTTATCTTTTGGTGTTAAAGCTTCCAGGAAATATTTGTACAAAACATTTTCATGATGTTTAGTTTTTAGCAGTTTGCTTTCTAATCAGTATTATTTAGCTCTTTAGGTTTTGTTTTTTTCCCTTTTCACATTATTCAGGTTTTATCACAATATGTGTCCGTTATAGAAATAAACACAAGAAAATGAAGTTCTTATAAAACTTTTGGAATTAAAGCAGCATGCATACATGCATTAAGGTTTAACAATTTAGGGAAATATGACAGGCTTTGGGTTTATATGTTTAGATTTCTCCCAGTTCTAGAAAAATAATTGTATGGAAAATTTCTTTTTTAATGTATATTTTAAATGATATAAATAGAAAAATATTTGTTGCTGATTTCTGCTTATTTTCAGCTTACAGAGACACTTAAAAATGTATAGTTCAAATAATTTAATATATTTTCAGATACACATAAAGAATTATACCTGAATTTTTTAGTGTTACAGTTTTATCATAAGACCACTATAATTTTCTGCTATGCAATGAATATCCTTAGATATATTTTAATATCTCAGATATACCTAGAATGCACTATTCTCTCAACAATGTGCTTATTTTAATATTTTGTTTCAAAAGATTATAGTAGCAGTTAAGTTTAGCAATATTTTAATAATAGTATAATACTAATTTATTTTCTAATTTGAATTTTTAAAGTAGTCCTTTTGTGTTATTATTTTGAATAAGCCATAACCATCTTATTTCTTATGCTATATAAGCAAGCACATAACTTAATTTTTGATGACTCTGATAGTAATTAGATACAGTATTTCATATATGATATTTGTTTTTTTACAGGAAAATGGTTCTCCTGAAGAACATGCGATCTATGTGTGGGACCATTTCATAGCCCAGTCGGCAGCTGAAAATGTATTTTTTGTTGCTCACAGCTATGGAGGACTTGCTTTTGTTGAACTAGTAAGTGCACGTTTAACTCTAGTTTTGATCCCCAAACTTTCTGTAGGTTTATCGCCTCCATTCCCTTTTTGTTGGCATAATTGCTTTAAATCACTTTATTGTGGATGAAAATACTGCCTTTTGAGTAAATAATTTTATTCTGTTTAAAAAGACTATACTTAAGTATTTTATTTTGGCAGAGCTTTAAAATACTAATCAGAATGCTTTTTGCCTGTTCCTTATCTAATCATAACTTTTTAATTTATACATTATAGCCCCAGTTTCTATACATTTTATGATATCTATATTTCCTGTCTTATGTGTATATCATTGACATATATATATATATATATATATATATATATATATTCATTCACACACACACACACACACATACACACATATATCTGTAAAGTGTTAAAAATTTCAAGAGACCCTTTGAATATTTGGGAATATTTTTATTTTTAAATAATTCTTTATTGTTGAAAGTATTACATATGTCCCTTTATTTCCCCCATTAGCCCCCATCTAGCCCCTTCCCTGCCCTGCTCTACTCCAGGCCTTCAGCACCCTATTGTCTGTGGTCTGTGTCCATTGGTTGATATTTTGATAACCTTTACCTGATTTATCTCTACAAGTTAGCACTTGGTCAGAATCTACCTAATTAAAACTATCAGAAAGCTTCCATTATTCTGTTGGGTGCAAAAATATTTGCATTTCAAAATAATCCGATTGTTGAATTAAGATTACATGTACATGATAGAAAAAATGATCAAGATTTCTGAATTTTGTCTGTATTATCTGCAATATTACAAGTACCAATGTGAATGATTAATGAGATATAATCAGTATTAAAAATACACTGCTGAAGAATTTGTGCCTTTATGCCCATAACCCCTTACGTCACAGGAAGGTACCAGTGCTACAATAAAGTGATTAATTTGATTAAAGTCCATTTGATAATTTTAAATCCAGTAGCCTCAAGTGGACATTGAACACAGGCACAGCATTGGTTGTCTTAATTTTTGTGTCTAAGCTGTGCTATGTATTTCTCTTTTCATGGAAATTAGATATATTTCCATGGCTTTTTAACTTCCCCACACCTTATTGCTTACCCACATGATCTACACTAATAAAAGACAAAGATGCTAATTGACCGTACCTTCAACTATGCTCATCAGCCAATTAGAAGAGTATGCAAATTAACCCAATAAAGATGGCCGTTTAATTTGCATACTGCAGGCAGATCCCGCTGCGCCGCCCTGCACAAGCGGCACAATCCCCAGCCGTCACCTGCCCCAGCGCGGGATCCAGGCCTGCCATGTGCGGGGTGGGGCGGGGGGCAGCACAATCCCAAGCCTCCGCCCGCCCTAGCGCGGGATCCGGGCCTGCCGTATGTGACCAGGGGAGACGGGGCAGGCACCGCGGGATCGGGCGTGCCATCTGCCACTAGGGGAGCAGGCCTAAGCCAGCAGGTGGTTATCTCCCGAGGGGTCCCAGACTGTGAGGGGGCACAGGTTGGGCTGAGAGGACGCCCCCCACCCCCCCCCCCCCCCGCCAGTGCACAAATTTTTGTGCACCAGGCTTCTAGTTTAGATATAACTGGTGGTGACACCAGAGAATAATTTTGCTGATATAAATTTTCAAATGCTCATGCTCTCTTAAGATCACGAAATGAATTAAATTGTTTATTTCTTCAATTGATTTTACTTTTTAGAAATGATTTCAAGTACTTTTACCTCTATTGAATTTATTTTAATATATAATGGAAATATTAAGATAGCTAACAAACTGTTCTGATAACTTTTTAAAATGTGAATGTTTTCTTTTAAATAGTTCTTTTAATCCTACACACACACACACACACACACACACACAGCTTTCATATATGTAGCTTGTGTTTTCTTTGCACACCATTAAATGGCTTAAAACATATTTTATTGACAGAGTAATAAAATATGTATGAAAGCCTATAAGACTAATCAAATTTAAGATTTCTGTAACACATCAATTCTCTCTCTCTCTTTTTTTTTTTTTACTTTAAGACAGTTTATAAAAATCTTCTGTACATCATATTTGGAATTTAAGTAAGTTTTGGACAGTTTTTAAAATAAACTTAAGATGCCAGAGTAACAGATGACTAGTGTGTCACTCGTGTTTTGCCTGTCCTTCTTGTCACACACTGGTGAATATTTCTCTACTTTTGTTCCACTTTAATATAAAGCACACAGATGTTTCAGAACAAGACTTGACTTCTGACCTTGAAGCTATTTAGGGTCAGGGTCCTCAGGGCCTGTGAAATTATCACAAGCTGAGCTAAAGTTTTCCTCCATCACAGGAAGTAACCAGTAAGTAAGAAGTTAAAAAGGAGCTTTGTCAGAGAGACAAGATGGTCTCAGTGGGGTCAGCTTCTGTAGGCTGCTGTCTCAGCAGGAGGTGCATGCATGGTAGGAGGAATATAATATAACCACTGGCACATCACATATCTGTCAGGCAACACCAGGCGTGAGAAGTCCATTTAATGGAATATACCTTGTTTAGGTTTTTAAACATTAATGATGATTATCTCAACTTCATGTATTTGCTACTTTTTGTGCGGTAACTTAGATGGGGGTATGTAATGGGGTTAGATGGTGACAACTAAAGAAAAAGTGGTTTCTGGCCTAATGATATGGATTCCTATAAAAAACATAATATTGTGCACTGATAAGTTTTACATAAATTTTGACAAGTCGATTAATATATAAAGCCATTATGTTTCTACTTAATTTCAAAAGGATTTTTAAAATTCAACATTGATAAAGATACAACAAAAAGACATTGAAATATTTTTCAGCCCTTTCCTTTTGCTTAAAGCTGAATAATATTACCTATTCTCCCAATACTCTTAAGGGAAAAATCATGATGTTTAAAATGTTGACAAATATTCACTCTCTCAGGATTTTTTAACTTAAGTGTAATATCTGAAATTATTTTACATAGATTTAAAATGTTACTATTAACTTTATAAGAAAGTAAATTTTGATCATCTTCAATTATAGTTTAGATCTCTGTCTTAATAAATGTTATAAACATCAAATATTAAGTCCTTTGGATTTCAATAAAGTTAGACTTTTTAAAAGTGTCATAAAGGTGTACTCCAGTTAAAAAAAAACAAAAACAAAAAAACTCCACACACACACACACACACACACTCCTTATGGAATAGTCGTAAGTTGTAACTTCATGTTTGAATGTATGAAGATTGTTTTTCTACCATTCTCATGTAAATTTACATTCTTTTTGTTTAGGTCGTGAGTTTTAAGAAAATGTATTTTGAATGTAACTTGTGTAGATAGTAGAGCTTCAATAATATATGCAGTTATTTAGAGTGCTTACTGTTTGACAAGAAGGTACCAGTTAGGAGTTACTCTAAAATGTATCCTGTGGCTTACTAAATTTAAATTGTTTATAATTATAGTTTAAAATTAAATGTGTTGCTAATATATATCTGAAAATAAATTACTTCTAAATTTAGAGCACAAAATGTTGCAGATCTTTCATATTTTGCTAATTATTGTTTTTGAAAACTGAGAACATAATTTAGGATTTTATTGTGCCTTAAAGTATTGAATTTCTCCTGAAGGATACATTATTTACAAGATTTATTTTCAAAACCAATGTTCATTTTATGGTAGTAAATCTTGGAATGTGATCAAGTCCAACCTCATAAAGACAGTGTACAGTTTACTATAATAATGAGAAAAGTGATGCTAAAAATATGCTTTTCACAGCTTTTATTTTTATCAGATGGTAACAGCTCAAGTTTCCAATTCTCTAAACTTTCTGTGATTCCAGTAAGAATGGTTGTTGATAAGATAGCTCTGGAAGCAATTCCAACATTCAGTCATTAGAGGCAAAAGGGAAGAGCTACTTATTTTATGAATTGATAATCAATTTTTAAAAGTAACATATCTGCCCAATGTTATCTTTATCTTATTTAAAATAATGTCAATATAAAAAATAATGCCAATATATAAAGTAACTGTTATTAAACCATCATTATAAGACTTACATTTTTCTGTGTTAGAAATTGTTTGATAGAATTAGTTGTCAAAATCAGAATGCATTTCCCAAATTCATTCAGAAAGACATCTACAAATATTGCAACTTACTTTTGCCTGCATTACTTGTTTAAGTTTTATCTCATTTGTTGGAAATTAACTGTCATTAAAAAACAATGCAGTTGTAAGCTTTTCATCATCTCTTTCACCAGCCACTTTGATGAAGTGATTCCATTGCTTCCATTGTTGGACATTTCAGAGTCCTTTGCTCTTGTCTTCCTAGGTGATAGTTTACAAGATCAAGCAGCCTTAAAATTTTCTTTTAATTGGAAATGTGTTAGCTTTCCTACTTAATGACCAGTTTTTAATCTCAGCTCACCTTACCTTCTCTGTTTGCTGCGCTCAATAAATCAATTTGCATTCACATGTCTTTTCCTAGTCAAAGAGAGTGTTGATATTTTTATTAAACAATTGTAGTAAATATATTTTATTAGTTTATTGAATCATCTCAGCTGATATAAAAGTAGTGTTGTTATAATTACTTCTACTTGCTTTTCCATGTTACTAGTGGTATGTACATAACCACCATTAAAAACCTCACTTAGAAATGTGTGAAAACTGTTCCTTTTGAAAGTGCATCTCTACCCACTTTTGATTTCAGTTTCTCCATGCTTGTCAGCACTTGATTGGCATCTTACTTGCATGTGAATTAAGGAATGAAGGGAACTCTGTTTTCCTGCTATTGTTCCATGCTGGGCTCACTAGCCTTCAGGCAGCCTAAGCTGACCTTCAGCAGTTGATAAAGGACTAGTTCTTGGACATAACTCTATGAGGACACTCAACCTCAGTCTACTCTGAATTGATCTCTTGAAATTGCTTAGGGCAAGATTTGGATTTAGACTAAAGAGAAAATGGAATGGGACTAAAAGAATTTTTACCTTTAATGACATCACCTAACTATGACCTTAAAGAGGCACTGTTTACATTTTGTCTACAAAGAACAAAATAAATTGGATATTGGTAGGATATCCACTTAATGTGATCAATGGGAATAGCTAAAAGTTGGGCTGTTGGCAATGAAGAATTAGGGAGAGGGGGGATAAACCAAAGAAAAATCCTATCTAATAAAAGACAAAAAGGGTAATTAACTGTACCTCCGCTATGCTTCCCATTGGCTAATCAGAGAGATATGCAAATTAACTGCCAACAAAGATGGCAGCCGGCAGCCACGCAGCTGAAGCGAACATGAGGTTTGCTTGCTCCAGTGATGGAGGAAGCCAAGGTTCCTGGCCTGCTGCAGTCTGGCTCTGAGCCCGAAAGCAACAAAGTTTCAATTATAGAAGCTAAACAAACCCCAGATACCTGCTTTCAGCCGGCCGCGACCTCAGAGCTGGGAGCGCCAGTGATGGCAACAATGTTTTAATTATAGAAGGTAAATAAATCCCAGAATAAGAAAAAAAGAAAAAGAAAAAAAAGGAGAGGCTGGGAGCTTCAGTCGCTGGCCAGCCTGAAAACGGCCCTCAGCCCCTCACCCAGACTGACCAGGCACCCCAGTGGGAACCCCCCCACCCTAAAGGGGGTGTGGCCAGCCTGAAAACAGCCATCAGCCCTTCATCCAGGCTGGCCAGGCACTCCAGTGGGGACCCCTACCCTGAAGGGGGTGTGACCAGCTGCAAATAGCCATCAGCCCCTCACCCAGGCTTGCCAGGCACCCAAGCGGGACCCCCACCCTGATCCGGAACACCATTCAGGGCAAACCAGCTGGCCCCCACCTGTGCACCAGGCCTCTATCCTATATAGTAAAAGGGTAATATGCAAACTGACCCTAACAGCAGAAGGACCGGTAATGATTGGTCACTGTGACACACACTGACCACCAGGGGGCACATGGTCAATGCAGGAGCTGCTCTCTGGTGGTCAGTGCGCTCCCACATGGGGGAGCTCTGCTCAGCTACAAGCAAGGCTGACAGCTGCCAGTACAGCAGTGGTGGTGGGAGTCTCTCCTGCTTCCTCAGCAGCACTAAGGATGTCTGACTGCAGCTTAGGCCTGCTCCCTGCTGGCAAGTGGACATCCCCCGAGGGCTGCCGGGCTGCCAGAAGGATGTCTGATTGCCATCTTAGGCCCAATCCCCCGGGGAGCAGGCCTAAGCCAGCAGGTGGTCATCCCCCGAGGGGTCCCAGACTGCGAGAGGGCACAGGCTGGGCTGAGGGACCCATCACCCCCGAGTGCACAAATTTTTGTGCACTGGGCCTCTAGTTGAGCTATAATAATATTATAGTTATCCAGGCCGAAATGCTTCTTAAAAACCTACTTTAAAATGTAGGTAATTCACTGAAAATAAGTTGCTATTTGGAATATAACTTGAATTTCTGAGGTGGCTTCCTAGGTGATATGAATAGGGATGATTACAACTTATATGGCATGCTATCTTAATTCTCTAATTTTATATGAAAAGAATTTTGTTTTGCTAATTATTCTGTATGGTCCTTAGAGAGGAATGAGAGGTTATATTATTATTTTCCTCCTCTATTCAGTTTTATCCCTGCCTTGCATATAGTGTAGATACCATCTCTTGATTGATTGTTGATAACACTAAATTTAGAACTCAGTTGCAGGAGTCCAAGTAAGAGCCAATGAAGGATTTTACCATCATAGAAGTAATGGGGAGTGGTAAGGAAGAAGCACACATTAGAGATGTTAAGGAGTCAGATTCACATTGAATGAGAACAAAGGATAGTACCAGGGATATATTCTTCCTCATACACACCTATAGAGGCATAGCAAAGTGGGTATGAAGAGAATCCAAGCACAACAGATAGTGAACAGTGATTATGCAGATATATAGATATTTGGGGAAAATGTTTGCACACACTGAATATTTAATTATTGTGGTTAATATAATAAACTAGAGGCCCTATGCACGAAAATCGTGCAAGAGTAGGCCTTTCTTCCCCCGGCTGCCGGCACTGGCTTTCCTCTGTGACCCAGGACCCGGGCTTCCCTTGCAGCCCCAGCTTCATCTGGAAGGACGTCCAGTCTAATTAGCGTATTATGCTTTTATTATTATAGACGGGATATCAATTCAGAGTATTAAAAGAAAAAGAGTTACATATACAGATGTGATTTGTTTAGCTCCACAGGAGCTACCTAAGTACTGAGGCTTGATTTTTTTAAAACTTTTATTTAAATAATTTTTAATATGTATCAGGAGACCCCACTCGTTAGAAGGATAACTCAATTTGTTAATGTTTATGTCATCTCCTCCATTTTGTTCTATATCTAACCAACCAACACCTTTTGTCAGATTTTCTTCTCTGAAATCTGCTTTCTATGGCTTTAAGACCCTCTGAATAATTTATCTCTTTTTTACTGTATTTTTCCAAATAAAAATTTCCAGTTCCAGTTTAATTTTCTTACTGCCATTTTTCTATCTCATTGAACCTCTACCCCTGATCTCAAGCCCAGTGTAGTATAAAAACAAGAAATTTGGAAGAAAATGACCCAGTTTGAATCCCTGTTCTGATACCTACAAATTATGATAAATTAGGTCAGATCCCTTATTGTTATCTTCTTCTGTTAAGTACCCATAGCAGAGTTTGAGGATTAAATTAGAAAATTCTTGGTTACTAGGAATTAAGTTAATGTTAGTTGAATGTGAGTCTAAATGCCAACTGGTTATACTCATTCTCATTTTTGCTAATGCCATTTCTCCTTCCCAAGTGAAAGAATTTCTCTCCGTGCTAGATTTTTTATAAAGTATTCCCAACTAACTCCCCCTTTTTCTGTAGTATTTATGTTTCACAATTTAAAACTTTAGTATATACTAATTCACTTTTCTTAAAAGTTATCTTTTATCTCTAAATATTATCTTACCCAAATCACCCAGAAACAACTTGAGGATAAAGAGTCTAATTTTGCTCTTATTCCCCCCCTCCCCACCTCAAAATTGAGAACAATACATATTACAGCCACACAAACCCTCTTTGATATCTGTTCCATCAATTGACCAATATGCAGAGTAAGCATTAACAATAACTCTTTTACTAGTTGAACATAATTAATTTTTCCTACCCTCCATTTGAATATTGATGAATTCTTTCACATTAGACAGTATTACCCTTTTTGTTCCTGGTGTTAGTCTTATATAGTCAGTTTCCTCTCTGCTGGTGTCCCCAACTGTAAGGCTGACTGAGAAGCTTGCTTCCCTATGACTTCTCAGTTAAAGAAGAAAATTATTAAAATGAGTTATAACTGCATTTTCATAATGTAATATGGCAATGTGAAGAGTAAGTCTAGGAAACTTTCCACTTCATTTCCAATCATGAGTTTCATATTTATATATACAAAAAGCCAGTGACCGGAATGCCGGAACGACCAGACTGGTCGCTATGATGCCCACTGTGGCCAGTGAACCGGATGAGCATGGGGTTGGAGTGGGCCAGCCAATCTCCCACAGCCCCTCCCCCCAGCCGGAACAATCCCTGATTGGCCTCTTCCACCCCATGGAGGGCAGGGCAGCTGGCCAACCGCCCCCTCCCCCCCCATCCCCAGCTGGCCCGGCCCCTGATCACCACCCCACCCCGATCAGGGGTAGGGCCAGCCAGCCAACTACCTGCAGCCCCTCCCCTCAGCCAGCCCTGCCCCCAATGGGCCCCCACCACCCTGATCAGCCAGTCCCACCTCTGATGCTCCCCCCTGCCCCAATAGGGGGCGGGGCCGGCATCCAACCTCCTGCAGCCTCTCTCCTTGGCCAGCCCCACCCCCAATGGGTCCCCCGCACCCCAATCAGGGGCAGGGCCAGCTGGCCAACCACCCGCGGCCCCTCCCCCCGGAAAGCCCCGCCCCGATGGACTCCCACCACCCCAATTGGCCCATGGCCCCTTCTGCCAGCCAGCTCCACCTCCAGTCGCCCCCCCTCACTCCACCAGCCAGCCAACCACCCATGGCCCCTCCTCCAGGCTGCTGGCTGCCAAACGCCCCCCCCTCCCACCCCATTCAGGGGTAGCGCCGGTCGGCCTACAGCCCCCTCCCCATGGCTGGCCCCATTCCCGATCAGCCCCCATCACCCAGATCAGCCCTTGGCCTCTCCCACCAGCCAGCTCCGCCGCAGATTCCCACACACGCGCGCGCACACACACACACACACACACACACACACACCAATCGGGGGTGGGGCTGGCCAGCCAACCTCCCATGGCCCCTCCCCCAGCTGCTGATCCCCAATCGGCCCCCCCACCCCTGCCAGCCAATCACTCGTGGCTCCTCCACCCAGTCGGCCCGGCCCTGATCAGGCCTGATCAGGGCGGGCAGGCCCGTCAACCTCCTGCCATCTCCTCCTCCTGACAGGCCCAGCCCCAATCTGCCCCAAATGGGGCCAGGCCAGCCGGACCCTACCCTTGCATGAATTTGTGCACTGGGCCTCTAGTTACTTTATATTTAATAATTAGCTTACTCTTATTTGCTTTCATTTTTTAACTTTTAAAAATAATTTTTGAGATATAATTTACATATGTTTATGGAGATATAATATAAATTTATTGAGATGTAATCACATACCATAAAATTTATCTTTAAAAGTATACATTTCAATGGTTTTTGGTATATTTACAGAATTGTACAACTAACACCACTACATAATTTTAGAATATTTTCATCACCCCAAAAGAAACTCCATATTAAAATTCTTTGTCCATTTTTTGTGTTGTCATTTTACTGTGGAGTTGTAAGAATTCTTTATATATTGATATAAGTCCCTTATCAGATACTTTATTTGCAAGTATCTTCTCCCATTCTGTGAGTTATCATTTCACCTTTTTTATGATGTTCTTTGAAGTACAGAATTTTTTTTATGAAGTCCAGTTTATATAGTTTTTGTTTTTGTCACTTGAGTTAATTGTTGTACATTGTATGAAGTAGGGATTCAACCTAATTCTTTTAAATGTAGATATTCCTTTTTCTCAGCACCATTTGTTGAAAAGACTATTCTTTCCTCTTCCATTTAATCTTAGTAACCTCTGACTATAAATATAAGGGTTTGCTTCTGTACTCTCAATTCTATTTCATTGATATACATACTTGTCCTGCTGCCAGTACCACACCAGCTTGATTACCATAGCTTTGCAGAAAGTTTTAAAATCAGAAATTGTGGCCGAAACCGGTTTGGCTCAGTGGATAGAGCGTCGGCCTGCGGACAGAAAGGTCCCAGGTTCGATTCCGGTCAAGGGCATGTACCTGGGTTGCGGGCACATCCCCAGTGGGAGATGTGCAGGAGGCAGCTGATCGATGTTTCTCTTTCATCGATGTTTCTAACTCTCTATCTCTCTCCCTTCCTCTCTATAAAAAATCAATAAAATATATTTTTTAAAAAAATAATAAAAAAATAAAATCAGAAATTGTGGATCCTCCAACTTTTTCTTCTTATTGAAGACTAGGGGCCCAGTGCACAAATTCATGCACCTTGAAAGTAACTGTGGGCTGCAAGGCTGCGGTGGGCACAGGGGCAGGTCTTGGCCCATCCTCCACACCCCCTCCTGGCCCCTCCCGCCTCGGCCCCCGGTTCCCTGTCTGCTGGAAGCTCCGCTCCTGCCGCTGCCGCTCCCACACGCTGATGGTGCTGGCCCCACTCGCACACACTAAAGGTGCTGGGGCCGGTGCCAGCAGCAGATGTGAGCAGTGGGGCTGTCGCCCGCAATGGGTGCAAAAGGCAGCTGTCAGCCCCAATCTTACCTCAGGAGCAGGGGGCGGTAGAGAAGCCCTGAGGGGTGATTGGGGCCAGTTGCTGCCACTCACACCCATTGACAGTGCTGAGCAATCTGGGCCGGCTCCGGGCACCTGCAGTGGGTGTGAGCAGTGGCTCAGGCGCCAGCAGCAGGTGCAAGCGGGGCCAGCGCTGGCAGCAGGTGCGAGCACCCGGCAGGACCGCAGCGCATGAGAGCAAAGAATTTTCAGTAAACACCAGAGGCTCACCCCGATGACAGCAGCTTATGCCTGCCATTTTTCACACACTCCCCCTGGTGGTCAGCACACTTCATAGCGACCAGTTGTTCAGTTCCAATTATTCCACTGTTTGGTCTATTTGCATAATAGCCTTTTATTATATAGGATTTTTGGCTGTTCTAGGTAAATTTCCATGTGAGTTTTAGGATCAATTTGTCTGTTTCAGGAGCTGCTATTTTGATTGGAATTAAATCTGTATATCAATTTGATATCTTAATAATATTGATATCTTAATAATATTGCCTTTTAATTCATGAACATGGCCTTTCTTTCCACTTATTTATACTTTTTTAAAAAGTTTTATGGTTATCAGTGTACAAGTTTAAACTTATTTTGATAAATTTATTCCTAAGTATTTTTTTTATTCTATTCTAAATGAAATTGTTCTTTTAATTTTAGTTTCAGATTGTTCATTGATAGTGTATAGAAATAAGACTGACTTTTGTATATTGGTCTTGTATTCTTCAACATTACTGAATTCGTTTATTCTAGTAGTTTTTTGGGGAATTCCTTCCTTAGGGCTTTCAAGATTATATAATCTGTGACTAAAGATAATTTTACTTTTTCCTTTCCAATCTGATTGCCTCTTGTTTTTTAACTGTAAGAGAACATTTATTTGGTAAATTACAGAGGTAGAAAAAGTAATTTCTACAAGAAATGGGCTTAAGAAACAAGTTATGGAGGTAAAGGAAGGGCCCTTGGAACTTAGGAGTCAGGAAGCTAAAAGTACTGTGCTTGGGAGGAGGAGAGGGAAGGAGAAGGAAAAGGCGCAGGTGTGCTCTTTGAGGAAGCCCACCCTGATTGCCTGTTTCTATTCATTACTGCACTGAATAGAAACAGCTAGAGTGGACATCCTTTTATTCCTGATCTTAAAGGGAAAACATTCATTTTCCACGATTATGTATGATCTCCATTCTTTTTTTAAAAAATATATTTTTATTGATTTCAGAGAGGAGAGTTCAATAGATAGATAGAAACATCAATGATGAGAGAGAATCATTGATTGGCTGCCTCCTGCATGCCCCCCACTGGGGATCAAGCCCGCAACCTGGGTATGTGCCCTTGACTGGAATCGAACCCCAAACCCCTTTGTCCATGGGCCGATGCTCTATCCACTGAGCTAAACCAGTTGGGGCTGATCTCCATTCTTGATAGATATTTTCCACCATGAACCTAATGTGCTCCTTAATGTTTATATCCCTCAGTCATATCAAGATCAGGTTGTTCAGCGGCTGAAATGGAGGGGGAAAAAATCACTAATCTTTTATAAGAATCTTTTGTAGAGTAAAAGATCCATATTAGTCCATTGGAATTGCCTTTGCAAGAAGCTTTTTTAATATCTCTATAGATGGGTTGCATCCAGGTCTTACTGCCCTGTATCTATGCAGCTGAGAGATTGGACACTCTATCTCTTAATTCAACAAAGACTGCCAGGAAATCACTGGTAAAATTAGCATAATAGCATCTGAAGGAGTACCTAGAGACATTGACATATTAATTTGTTAGATATAAATCTCTCTATAAGAAATACTTCTTTTTCCATTGGTTTTATAAAAGATCTTAATGAGAGATTTTGTATGTTACTGTAGATATGAGAGTATGATTGACTATTGTAAGCTTTTTTTTAAGAGGGACTGTAGAAAAACACATTTCAAGTAATGACGGGGTTGTTTCTTTCTGTTCTTATAACCTTATGATGATCACTCAATATGAGCATTCCCCCAAATAAGATTCCCAACCACAGTGACACCTCTGATTTGACACCACAATTAAAAAGAGCTCTTTGGGGGGGGGGGTATTGAAATCAGAACTATTCAACCTACCTTAGAGGTTAGACCTCAATATTTATTAAATAATTTATTCAAATTAACACAAGAGTGCCAGGTAGACTCAGACTCAAAGCATATTAGATTCATGTTAGGGTAAAGTGTGGGAAACAAGGATGGAAGTCATACCTGGGTTGAATCAGGAGGTGTAATCTGGTTGTAGGGGACAGAAAATCAAGGCATTGGGTGATAACTGAGCAAATAGAATGTAGTCATTGGTTCTGAATACTTTTTCCTGCCAAGCCCACCTTACTGCCTCATGGAGCAGGACGGGGAAACAAGAACAGGATTCAGCACTTGGGAAAGGATCAGCAAAGAAGATCTAAGGCTTCAACCATTGGCTGGAGGGTTAGAAATGGAATCCTTTCCTGAGAAAGGATATAGCAGTAGGAAAAAAAGAAATAAATAAAATAGAATCTGAAGGACTATGAAATGATGAATCAAGACAGAAGTCTAATTCATGTGGCATAGGTCAGAACGGGATAGAGTCGAATACTGCATTCTGAGGTTGTTTACATACCCAGGGCTTATCCTTGACACATTCATTACCAGGTTTCTGTGGTAATAAAGAAAATGAGTTGAGAAGAACTCTCTTTTTTCCTGTTCTTGTGGCTCTCATATGATCACACTATGGGTCTAAAACTTTCCATGAGACTAGAGAAACAAAGAGATACTTTACTAAGCCACTGTGATATTAACTTTTAGAATTGGGGACTTTTAACCCCTACGTGTATGTGAATTGTTTTTCCCCTCACATTGTTTGTTACAGGTTTTTAGTACTTTTCCACTGAATGAATTTAGATTATGGTAAAGTCACCTGGACCATATACTAGTAAGTTTGACTTTATGGAAATTATTTTTTTGGAGTTAAAATTGAATATTATGCTTTTAAAACAAGAAATGCTTTAGAAAACTATTAAAAATATTCGTTCATATATTCAGTTGAACATCTCACTCTGTACAACTGCTATGGAAACAGATTAAACCCCTGACCTCCAGAAGGTTATAGTCTAATCAGGAAGCACATTTAAATAAAGAGAGTAATGTAATAAGACAGTTGTAAAGTGGGGTGGTAGTCCAGAGGTTGTTATGATAAAGATCCATATAGTAAATTTGTCTGCTGCCAGTATTAGTAAGATTTTTTCTGTTGATAAACTGATAATACTCTTTTTGTCAGAAAATAAAAACTACCAGGCATTTTTACCTTTGTCTCCTGTAAACCCAGAGCTATGGTTAGTTTTTCATTATTCCCAGCCTCAACCCTTATTCAGTTTCTTAATTCATAGTTTTGTTTTTATTTTTTTCTTTGCTTTAAGGTACCTCAGAATCCTTTTCTTAACTGGCAAAGAATGAATAACTAAACCATTGTTTTCTCTGGTTCTTACTATGCTGCCTAGCCCAGCTGTATATATAATAAGTATATACACAAGAAATACTTGTTGATCCTAGATAACATATAAATTAATTATCAGAAGCAGATCTCAGATGGTGTTGTGTTGAGTCAAAATGAAGAAAGTTGAGCCTGGACATTCATATAAAACCATATATAGGACAAAATGAGATGGAAGAATGAATAAAGTGGATCATTTAAGATGGAAAACAGGGACATTTAGAGTCAATATGCTTTGAGTGTGTAGGAGGTGCAGTTTGTAACACTGAAATTTAGGATACTTGGAAGGACCACTAATAGAAATTGATCATTGAATGCAGAAGACCAACTAAGAAAATATTGAAATGTCTAATTAAGGGAAGTAGCCAAAGCTAACCCCAAAGTTTTCTGTGATTTAACTCAATAAGTTAAATCTCAAATCCTCTAGAAATTAGTTTGCCGTTTTAATTATTTATTAGTGTATTCAGATTTCTTCTTAGTTTTTCATGCTTTGTTTGAATTTTTCTCATAACAAAGTTTATTGAAGACATTAGAATACAATAAAAATTACAATTAATATTTTGTGCCAATTTTATAAGTGAGTCAAATGATTAAAAGGTGTTATTTCTAATATATCTAGTTAATGTCTAAATAGCCATAAATCTTGATATCTACCTTATAACATTTTATCTCAAAATTTCTGTATTTAATCAGCCATCTGATTGAAAGAGAACTTGATGTTTATCTTCTAAAGGAGAGGCACTGGGTCAAAAGATACAGCACTCAACTTTCCCCCACAGTAAAAGTCCCTATCTGGGCTTTTTTTCTAGGGGTGCTTTATAATTCTAAGTGTTGGTTTTCTAACAGTTTCTAATGGCCTGTCTGTTAACAGCAAAGAAACTTTGACTTTTTTTGTAAAGTGTGCCCTGTAAATTATAATAAAATGAGATCCCTAACCATTGTATTGCCTTTGTTGTATTACTGCTCCATTTACCTCCGGAAAACATCTAGTCCAATACCATTAATTATGTAATAATATTTCAACCATTATTACAGACTAAGCCTCATATTTTCATTATGCTTTATATACATTTTAGTACATCTTTCTAAATACTAAGTTCGTAGTAATATATTAGATATCTTTAGCATATTATTAACATTTGGTGACACTTGTGTTTTCTCTGAGATCTACAATATAGTCTCAAGCAAGCTGATCCCTTCATATCTGATTGCTGTGTTAGAGCCCTCTTTCAGTCTCCTAGAGCCCTATTAGTGCTATTATAATAGAATCCATATAATTTGTCAGACAGTCAGAGGGACTAAGACTTGATTGGGTCAAGAACAATTCTAAGCAATTCATAGCAGGGTCTTTGAAAAAGAACATTTTAAATAAAACAAGTATTTATGCATGTCTTGCAAACGTACTAAAAATTTAACCTGAAATGTCAGCAAAATTCAGCTATGCCAAGAAATTTTAAGAAGTCAGAATTTTATTTGCACACTCTCAAAAGTAATGCTGAGTGTTTCTCCCATGATGTCTTCTTCCTCTTTGCTGCACTCTAGATCTCAGGAAGAGTTTTTAACTAGCAATCGAAAATAACCCATTTTAAGAATTCACGGGAAATGCGAGGTATTCATCAGTATATATTTACTGTCTCAAGCTGATATAGCTGTAAGGTTTTTTAGATCCAATTGATCTATTGCGCATGTTCCCTTCCCAGATTGCAGGACGTGCTTCTATTTGCATAAGGCCCTGGGCAAGGTTCTTTCTTGCATTGATTGGCCTGTCCAAGGCAGCCTGATGTGTTCTTGCATTGATCACTTTGTCTTTTCTTGGAAGACAGTGTTACACTGAGTTCATCTCAAACATTCTAAGGAGAAGGTAGAACTTTACTGCAGATGTCTCAATTTTATTCAGATGTTCCTTTGAGTATAGGCTTTTCTTTTTGCAAGGCTAAGAAATTCTCTTTTTTCCCCCCTAATTTGGATGTTTCTGCAGTTTGAGTGCACTGCAGAGTAGATTATATTTTAAAGAGCTACTTTAAAGAAAATTGCCACAGTCTATGCCATTTATCTTGTGCTTTTTTGTTTTTAAAACAGTGTATCTTGCTTCCAGCTTAAAACTATGTTCTTTAAAGATGAAATCTTAAGCCTAGATATAAACTAAAACATACTGCTTTTGTGATAGGTTACCACTATCTTTGCTCGCTTGATAAAGATTCTTAGTTTCAGTGTGACATGCACTGCTCTATGTGTTTAGGCAAATAAAAAGTTTTATTAGTTTCATTATAAATCTAGGGTCCTGAATGACTTGCCTGTTACTCTTCATCATTAGTAATGTTAATGTGAATAGTAAAAACTTATCAAATATGGAAAGTATTAAGCCACTACATATCAATTATGGATAAAAATATTTCATTATATCATAACTTTTGTGGGAGGGTGTTATTTGGTGGCCATGGAACCCTGAGTTTAAAGATTAAGTCTTCAATCAAATCTTTGATAAATTGAGCAATGAATGTTTTGCATTTTTGCAGTTTAGCACTCTTTATCAGCTGGTCATTAAATCAACATTTATATTGTTTGCCAAAGAACATATTTGCCTACACAGCTAATTATCAAGAAAATGCCCATTACCACCAACTCATTTCTAGGTCTTTAGTGAGGAACTAGTGAGACAAACGTAAGCTCTGTCAAGGTGCAGGGCAGTGTCCTCCTCCTGACCGCTTGCTGTTTCATCAAAGCCCATGTGAATTTATAAGGGTTACTTTTGGCAAAGATTTTGAAGTGTGTTATGGCTGAATTTGATTATTGTGCTATTGGTAATTAAACTCTGCTACGAGAATTTCTTAATGTTTCCAAGAAGCCTATTTAGTTAACACTTACTACAGATCAGGACACTTTATATATGCTGTTTTATTTTCATTATTTTTGAATATTGTTAAAGTATAGAAATTAAAATTAACAGAAAAATATTGCATCAGTTATTTCAATCAGTGGTCTCACTGTGGCATCACTCAGTATATCATCATAAGCCACAGGAGCTATTTTGTACTTTCATAATCGTGGTTTGTAAAATTTTGTAGTAAAATATTAGAAGTCATATTTGTTTTAGATATGCTAGAATTCCTGGCTTAAAACAAACCTGGAGTGAATTAAATGTTTATTACACAAAGGCTAATCAAGTCAAGTTTTTAATGTCACTTGCTATTTTAAAGCTATAGCATTAATGAGGTATATACATGAGTTATATAAAATTTATTCAGCAAGTAGAAGTGTTGGTAAACAAAATTACTATTAATATAAGTAATGTATATTAGAAATTATGGTCTTACATTGGCAAAATTAGATTTGTGAGTGAGCAGGGCTTAACTAGGCTGTCTAAAATTGCTAATCATATTTGTATATAAATATGAAAAAAGTATTCATAAAATAAAGATGTAATTATTTTCTGAAGATTTAATGTAAGTTTGGTAGTTTGAGAAGATCATTTGTGAGAATACCAATGAAAAAGGCATATAAAAGTATTGAAATGAAAACCCGCTTTAAGTATTTAAAAATAGCTCTTCAAAGCTGAATTCGATCTGTGGATAAATGGATATTACATTGCAACTTTTGTTCAGTGCATCACAACTTGGTGCAAGTATAGCTCTCTGAAATGGAATTGTATAGTGTTTGCAGATTTTTCCCAGCTAAAATGAAGCGTACATCATCTTGCATAATTTACTTGTCTCTGGTGGTTAAATTTGCATATCTGAATGAATGAGTATATATCT
This sequence comes from Myotis nattereri, assembly GCF_964212035.1. NCBI lineage: Eukaryota > Metazoa > Chordata > Mammalia > Chiroptera > Vespertilionidae > Myotis > Myotis nattereri. Next base: position 52,975,669 of record NC_138079.1, on the reverse strand, counting down.
TAAGCTTCTGCTAGATGTAAAATAATCTCATGAGTGGAGGGAGCTCTTTTACCTCAGAAGTCAGAAGAGTCTATATTTCACAGCAACTCATGATCAAATAAAGCTAATTCAGATGCTGGAAAGTGCTTTTACTTAGCTATGAGGAAGAACCATTGACTGCATGCAACCAACAAGTGTACAGTGGATCTCCTTAAACCCTTATAGGACTGAACGTCTACCCCTACTACAAGTGTCCATGAGCAACTATGAGTAGAATAAATACACACCTGAGATGGTTAGACTTTCTGCTATATAATTTAGTCACAATTGCTATATTTATTCCCCCGAATTTACACGACATTATCCATTTCCTGTATAGGCCCAAATTAAAGAAATATAATTCAGTATTTGCTGGGCAAAAAAAGGAACAAGGCCTCTGTATAATGTAGTGTGATGCCCGCTGTTTTATTGCTGCTCGGGCACTGCCCAGGACCTGAGTTCTCCGGACTCCCCCATGGAGGGATGTAGAGGGTACGTCTGAAGTATGTTCACTGCATTCAGATTCTCATAAAACATTTCTGGGAAACTGGAGGGCTTTGCTGTAAGATGCTGGGAAGCATAAAGACAGTGAAATATCTGCTAAAAAGTTGTCCAGTGAAATCTATGATTTTTTCCCATATCTGATGATAAAGCAAGAAATTGCTAAAAAATTTTCAAGCTAATGGATTTTCAAATATAGGAGTAATCATTTTTAAATCATGGAAGGAAGGATACAATGATTTCAGCTCTCTTATTTCCCTTTGACAGTGTCATATATTTATTTATTGGTGATTTCAAGAATGTTCCATGTTTTCAGTGTAGCATTGAGAGTCTGAGAATTTCTAATAACACCACAGTAACTGTGTAGTAAAAATCATTAATCATTAATTACATAGTAAAAGGTGTCTTCATAAAATCTCAAAAATAAACTTTTGTTTGTTTAAGGAAATAAAATTTGATATCTCACCATGAAGGATGTGCTTATAAGTTTCCTGTAACTCCATATGGATATTGTTATATATTTCTGGCTGGTTAAAACTTAAGATTTAATTGTCACTATGTTTTAACTGACATTATATGCAAAAGTTGTACATTTTTCAATATAAAATATTTAAAATATCAGTAAAATACGATATACTTTGCTTTATACAAAAGTATTACTTTTCTGAGGAATAAAATATTATATAATTTTAAATAAAATAATAGTTTACTTCCTTTTTCATACTCTTCCTTACTCCTGTCCAATATAATGTAAGTGTACCTTATATTTTTGTTAGTAAGCAAGTATTAACATGGTTGGTAAATATAAGCTCTAAATGATATTTACAATACTGTGGCTAAAGAAGTAATGTCAAAAGACTAATATTTGCTTTATGTTCTATTTGTTCTTTTTAACTTTTAATAATATTGAATCAACCCTGAAAGTATAGTACAGTTTTGTTTTATCATCTTGAAGAAAATGTTTTCGTATAATGAGAGTTGTTGATTAAAAATTTATTATGCTCAATTGTTTGATACATATGTATGAGTGTCTGAGTCTGTGGAAACTCTTACTGAATAATCTGTATAGATATCATATGCATGAAGAGATAGTCACTTGCTAGATACTAAATGAATATACATATGTTAAGGAAATACCTTCCTTTGAAATTATCTTTTATACTCTTCTTCTGACTCTAAACACTTTAAAAGAATCTTCTCACTTGGAGTTGTTTAGAACACATGTGCAAAAGAAAATTTGTATTTCCATATTTTTATGTAGGCTTTAAGCAGTTAAAACTAAAAGCTCACATTGTAAAATTTATTTTTGTGTTGGTATCTTTATACATATATTTTCAAACTCTTTTATCTGAGATGTTCTAAAAAGGAATAAGATATAACGATGGCATAAAGTGCATGGATTACAAACCTTTTCCATTTGTTTTAACTTAGTAGGACTAATAATAGCTTCATCATTATTTCTGTTCAGCTGTGTACAAACCAGACAGCTTCACATCTTCATACTACTAACCCATTATCTTTTTTTATGCAACAGGCATGGTCTTACTTACTTTTTTCTTTCTCCACATCCCCAAAACAAAAACAAAAAGCTGGCTCTGGACATTTATTCATATGTCCCTAAAACTATATATAGAGATGTTCTGGGTTAAGTCTAAAAAATTCTTAATTTTTGTCTCAAAAAATGACAGCTTTTCTTAATGATGTTCCGTTATCTCTTACTTTTCAAAACTTACTCTCTCCTTTTCTTGGATCTTTTGGGAAGTAATATAGGTGAGTTCTGGGGTGGGATTGAAAATCTCATATCACTTTATGCCTAGATTAATAACAGATAATCAGTAGATATTCTATAGTTGAACTAAAGCTGAAACTGTAACTATCCATAAAAGCAAAATTTTGTAAAAGAGATTTAAAAAATGCAGCAGCTTCCAATAAATGATGGTTTTGCCTGTTGAAGACTTACAGGAAATTACTGTTTAATCACCAGGATGTTAACCTGGCCTACGTTAAACTTAAAAAACAAACAAACAAACAAAAAAAAACAATAAAAAACACACACACTTTTTTCTAAATTTAAGTAGTTGAAGTGTCAGCAAACAGTTACTATAAAGATCCTAAATACCTATCTATTCTTATCATGTGGACATTGTTTTATGCCTACTAAACTGTTGCATTTGCACCTTCCTCATTTTAAAGAAGGAGCAACGTAAATGCTCATTGGAATCTGTTAAAAAGCCTAATTATGTTCTTTGCTTTTTAAAATGCAGAACTAGCGGTATATGCATTATTGATTTTTGTGGAAAAGTAGTTAACAATTTTCTATATAAATGGGCATGAACTATTTTTTTTCTTTTACTTTTATGCAAATAAAAGTAATCAGTAGTTTTCCTATTAATTGGTTTTTCGTTAGCAATTTCTTTTGTATATATATATATATATATATATATATATATATATATGTGTGTGTGTGTGTGTGTATATGTATACATGTACACACATACCTAGTCCTCATGGCTTTTTTCTCTTTCTTGTTTATCATTTTATCGTATGGTGTGTTTTTTCCATGGGGTTGTTTTTTGTTTTGCTTCCATTTATGGATTATATGATAAACACATTAGTGACTTAGACAATATTTTCTAAAACAAGAAGCTAACTATCTTTCTGTCACATACCACTCTATAGATGCCTCATTGGTCTTTAAAAATGACTTAAGTTTTCTTATAGGTTAGTTCAGAAAAATTAGTTCCCAACTTAAATTCCATAAAGTATATGTATTATTTTTTAATATTGAATTTTGTGTTGCATTTTCTCTTAAAGACAGATGTGTATTTTGTTTATTTGTATTTAAGATTTAGGATCCAGTATTTGAAATATGCACAGTAAAAGTTATAGTGTTTTCAAAAGCTGTCTCCAATATAAACTAAACATACTAACCTCCTATCACCACCAACAAAAAAGGTTTAAACACTCATTACAGGTTTAATTACAATTTCAGACAGGTTTGAAACCTTCGGACTCCATTCTGACCATTCCACTGTAGCCATTCAGGCCATGCTGCCTGTATTGTGTATTCAGCACTTTCTATTAAACGCCTTCACAGTGAGTGATTCTGCTGGGCTTGCTGACACCCGCTTCATGCATGGCCTGCTGTGCTGGGTGGAATATTTTCTCTGAGCTGCCTGGAATATTAGAGACATCTTGGCCATGTCACTCTGTGTATAGTGTGTGTGTGTGTGTGTGTGTATGTGTGTGTATTTACAGGAGAACGTGCATTCCTGAGTGAATCAGTATTAAATAAATGATTATAAAGTGTGACTTTATATACATGCAAAATTTTAAATTTAATGATGAATTTATAATTTATTACATGCATATATTTTTAATAGTTTTATTTCAGTTAACATTAGCAACTTTGCTTTAGCTTTCGTTGTCTGTGGTTATTGACACTAGGGGGCACTGCTTATCCTCAGTTGCATCTTTCTTCAGAAAATGAGTAAAAATACTCAGCTGATTTCTGTGCTGCTACTTTAATTAACAATTGAATTTAGAGAACTAGGCTATTTAATTCTTTGTTATTTTGGTTTTATTTCTAATGCATATATGTAGTGCTAACAAAGGGAGTGGAGTTATTGGTTCTCACAAATAAAGTATCTCGTGTTTCATACAGTAACTTTTTTTCCCTTTTGGAAATGTCATTCTTGGCAAAACCAGAAGGGCAAGTTTGCCCAGTGATGAGGTTTAGATCCCTTGCCAGCTGTGCTTCTAGCCAGCAAGTGTGATGAACAGCTTTAGAAATCAAGTGAGAGAAAGCATTTAAAAGTTAGTGTGATTCATCAGGATAAAGGTCAAGAGAAAGATAAGCAAAGGGTAAGAATGAAGAGCACAAGTAGCAATAATTGGTACTTTTTTGATTATATAAATTTCAGTGATCCCATTTGTAATTTTGAAGCATGTACTTAGTTCAAAGGTTCTTATAAACTATTTTAAAGACTATTTAATCTTCTGTTCCAGCTGATCACTTAAAAGTTAGTAGAGAAAAATGGATATGCTATCATTCATTACTATATTTATAGATTAGAGCTGTAGCTAGTATTTGATATAAAGTAACAAAATAATGAAACTTTTTCAATTGACAATTATAGTTTGATCTTAAAAATATAAAGATTTGTGCCCTAACCGGTTTGGCTTGGTGAATAGAGCATCAGCCTGTGAACTAAAGGGTCCCCAGGTTCAATTCTGGTCAGGGGCATGTACCTTGGTTGCAGGCACATCCCCAGTATGGGGTGTGCAGGAGGCACCTGATCAATGTTTCTCTCTCATTGATGTTTCTGACTCTCTATCCCTCTTCCTTCCGCTCTGTAAAAAATCAATAAAATATATGTTAAAATATATATATATAAAGATTTGTGCCTGGCCAGAGTGGTTCAATTCCCAGCCAGGGCACATACCTGGGTTGCGGATTCAAGTTCAGTCCCCAGTTGGGGCACATAAAAAAGGCAACCGATCCATGTTTCCCATGTCTGTCTGTCTCTCTCTCTCTCTCTCTCTCTCTCTCTCTCTCTCTCTCCCTCTCCCTCTCCCTCTCCCTCTCCCTCTCCCTCTCCCTCTCCCTCTCCCTCTCCCTCTCCCCCCCCCCATGTCCTTGGGTGAGAATAGATAGATAGATAGATTTGTTACTATCATTTATTTAGAGTCTTAATGCCCATTCTAGACCTAAATACTCAGGTTTCAAACTACAGGACTACTACCTCTCTAAGGACATTAATGATTTTTTTTTATGTTATTTTGAAAATAAAACTCTCTTTTCCTGTCCTCCCAAAAGGGAAAGCAATCAGTAGCCTATAGAATATAGGAAAGTATTTTCTCCTGTTCTCCTAATTAATCAGGTCTATGAGAAAACTGTTAAAATTTCACATTTTTCTCCCCTAGAGCTGTAGCCATATGTTTTATATATATGAAAACATGTAGTTAAATCATACCTTGTTTTTATTAGCTAAAGATACTGATTTTTTAACATGAGTAATTAGGATAAAATATTTTTACAGATTTTAACGTTTTCATGGCGTATGCTTTACATCCTGACCAAAAAAGGACAAAAAATGTTGCTAGTATTGTGAAGCTTGATCTGAGCCCCAGTAAAATATCACGTAAGCACATGGACAGTTTTCAATAAAATCTGTAAAGTACGTCTGCTTTGTGGTACCCCAAATTGGCTTCCACTAAATGGGTATTTTAATTAGAAATGTCTTACATTTTTTCAAAGAGATATGGATAAGTGTATTAGTCTGTGTTGATTTTGTTTCTGTTCTAATTTTCCAAAGTGATTTGATAGTGTATTGAATAACATGCATTTAAGCATGACTACTTTTATTTTATTTCTTAGAAAAAAACTTTCATGGTTTATACACAGTTCCGAGAGAAATGTCTGTTATTTTTCTTATAAGTATTTTTCTTTGTCTAATTATTTCTACATAACATCATAAGACCATGAGCTGATTTAGGGTCATCTTTATCTTTAGTAAAACATCTGTCACTTACTAAGAATAAATTCCACCTAGTTAGACCTTATCAGTTCATAAACAAAACTGATTAATCAATATGGGGCAGCTTTTGTTACATTCAAATTTTACAATTTGATGTGTTGGTGTGTGTTTTTCCTGGTACTCACCAACTACAAGCTATCAGATTCCAGCCCACTTATAGTAGGTTTTTCTCCTCCTAGCAGCACGTTGCTTTTGGCTATAAAAAGTTAATTTCAGATCTTGATATATGTGCATTAATTTTTGAGACATTGGCCGAGTGTAGTTCAGCAAAGAATAACATGAACATCACTCCACTGTGCGGTAGCTAATCGTCAACAGCGACACTCTCTGAAGGGACACGTTTTAATACTCCCAGTGCTGGGCATCTATGGAAGTTTCATGATTCAGATAAATTATGATCTTGAATAACAGACCCTGTCTTCTCTCTAGACATGTTTGCTTCAGAATGGGAGAGCGCATTGTAATGTTATCTTTTCCGAACCATAAGTGTTCTCTAAAAAACATATGACTGAGATGTTCATCAGCTGGGATGTTTGCTGTAACTCACCAATAAATTTGAATAATTTGACATAATTTCTGACAAAGATGAATGTTTTCACATTCATTTCCATAGTAAGGCCGTGTCTACATGAAGAAACCAATTTGACTGACTACCTGCCAAATTGGTCAGAAAAAAGAACAGAACAACAGCCATTTTGTCCACAGAATTAAAGCAGTTTATGTGTGCAAACCACTTTGGTGACCTGTAAACTCCAAAACTTGCATAATAGTATGTCACTGTGGAGCCTGTAGTATTACAAGGAAGCAGTGCTCTAGGACACATCAGTTAACTAGTGGCACGTGTGCTTTCGGGAAGTGCACAGTGGTAGAGAGTGAAGGAGAGGCATTGTCAGTTGTGGAACTCGGAGTCACAGCTGGCTTGTCCCAGGTTTGTTGAAACTAGAGGTTGCATCTAAGTCATTTCACCTGTTTCCTCCTCTGGATGAAAATGAATTGAACTAATTTCTGATGTTCCTGACCACTTTTCATTCTTCTGTATTATAGATAGACTCATATCAGAGTTAATATTTAAACTGGTTTCAGTAAACCATGATGCTACTGGAAATTTCTTCTTTTATGTAAAAGACCACAGGAGATATAAGTGCACTGCATTCATGACTATTAGAATGTAAGTTTTACGGCTATAGGGACCCACTCATCCCTCCCACAAATAATAAAAAGGTGTCAATATCAGATTAACTTTTAGAAACCTTTAATTTAAGTACTGGAAAATTCAGCAATGAGTTTATTGTCCTTTCTGTTTGAAGAGGAAGGGACTAATAGATCATAGTATGTGCTGGTGGTTGTGTGGGGAGAGACAGATTTAGGGGAGCTTTGCTTTTCCTGACAACTTGGTGACAGAAAGTAGTATGGTAGATTTCATCATGACACCCACAGTAAGAAGTGACAGGTTGGGTTCCTGTGAAAGTGGGTTAGGATCAGAACTATGGAAATTCAACATTTGCTCATCATTCCTGTGCTCTCTCTTCTTTTGTGCTTTGTCTAAGGCAGTATCTCCTCTTCCTCCTCCCACTCCACCCTCTTATTACACTCTTGATTATGATAACTTTCCCCAAAAGTAGTCACTTTGTTTCTTTTTCACTCAAGATTTTTTCTTATAACTTCTCTTGAACATCACTCACTCTCCTCCCTTCAAGCACGTTGGCGTTTTGTTGATATTTGACCTCCACTGTTTCATACATCTGTGCCTAAGGACGACATAGAAGCTATCCCCCACTGACCTCTTCGGTAAAGTTTTGCTGAAAGCACCTCTCTTGTTCTCCCGTTTCCACACTTACAATCTCATTAAATAAAACCTATGTGCAATTCTGTTTTGTATATTGCCTTTTATATTATTAACATTCGGGAAAATTAGTGTAAGACTTTCAGTCTGCAGCGCTGTCAATCTGTCACCTTTCATGCACTGCTTTAAATTTCCAAAAATGCAAATGAAGTAATTAACCTGATAAGAAGCAGTGACATATAATTGACTCTCTAAATTAGTGAACTACTGACTCTTTTTTATTTCTTTGCCATTTTATAGGATTTCATATTGGCTAAATTGGCTACTTAACAAAAGGTGTGATGTAACAGAAATTCTGCTTCCTACCATGATAAATACCGTTGCTTATTAAACATTCTGTACTGTATTGCCTAAGTATATTTATTTTAGGTTCTTGCTGTTTGAATTATTTTATACTCATGTAACTAAGGCAATATTTAACGATAGCAGAATGTAGACTCTAAATCATTGATTCAACTAGTGGAATAGCCCCCAAAGAAGTGCTAATGAACAGACACATGAAGAAAAAATGGAATTTTAAAAAATAGCCTACAGAATAATTCTCCTTCACTCACACATAAACCCTTCCTCGGTGTAAATTTTTCAGTGCTATCTTGCATCAGAGCTGTCATCAGATGTCTCAATGAGAGGTGTCAGGGTTCTCCTCCTGTTAGTGATCAGAAGTGCTACTCTGGTGTTTTCCATTACGGTGGATATTGATAGAGGACACTTGGTGTATAGTAACTGTTGTCGGTGGTTCACTAGTATTGAAATCAGAAGTGCTCTTTTGCTGCATGTAGTATATATGCATGTGAAATAAAGGTACAGATTCATTGAGGTGCGAATTGCTACTTTTGTCTCAACCCCATCTTTTCCTCCACCCAAAATTTATATGATTTTGTGTGGTAAATACAATCCCAAAATATCCTATCTCAAATGAACATATTTCAAATCATTTACTCCCATTGTCTTTTGTTATCATTTTAGAAATGAGATGTGCTTTCATAAGAAACATGACAACATAATCAGAATCATATTTTAAAATTCCAGCTTACAAGGATTGTTCTATATTTGGTCAGTAGAGTGTGCATTTAAGTAGCCCATATAGGTAGTGAGTTGAATATAAATTTCTTCCAGTAACAGTATTCACCTGAATGTTTAAGCAGTACACAGCTGCAGGTATTCCATAAGTTCCTCGGTAGAAGAGCCACCTGGCGATACTTATTCAAATATTTTGAAGCAAGGTGGGAAGCCTGTGACTAATACTTATTACTATGATGTCACTTTCCCATTTAAAAATGGATGTCAGCATCTAGGTGGTCCTGCTCTACTATGTCAGTGGGTGAGTGCCTGTACTAGAATCTAAAAGCTAAGGCAAACCCTCCAATATATACAAATTAGATCAGTACCACACGATTTCTGCATAAACCTGAGCCTACATTGAAGAAACATGATGAACTGAAGTTTATTCTGAATTTCTAGAGGCAAAAACTCAGAAATATCTGAGGGCACAGAGTAAGATCTGAAAAAGAATCAAAATCTCATATGTCTTCTGTGTCAGATTTTCTATAGCACAGTCTTTACTTTCTCTATGTTCCAGTGATTAAAGGCTGAGATTTGAAAAGCTGACCCAGCTCCTTTACAGGGAAGCCTGTCTGTGTCCACTCTTCCTTTCCCCAGCAACACTACCAGGTTGGAGTTCATCACTGCAGACCCTGGTAGTAATGACTGCATGTGCTCTTTGAAGGTTGGGATTATTTTGTACCCTGGAGCATTTAGGTTTGAAATCACAAGTATACCTTGCATTATCTGACATATATACTTCATTTGAAATTCAGAAAATAAAATTATTTCCCAATGGACTTATAGGATAATTTTTGAAATTACTAACTGATTTTCTTTACGCTTTTCAATAGTCAATGCTTCTTCATCTTTTACCTGTCTGTTTTTCCCTTTATGGCCCTTGGTTGGGGGAAAACACAAAATTTGATAGGATAGATAATATGGATTAGATTGTGGGATCTAAAATCTGAGACTTACTTGATCTCATAGATACTAGTGCATTAAATCATAATGTAATCTTAAGTGCACCAACATGACAAAGATTGCTGGGCAGATTGGAAGAATGACTTAGATTTAAATGGACGGTATGACGTGGGGTAGATGTTGTGACACACAGTCAGTTGTTCCTTCAGTAAAGAACTTGCCACCCCAGCTCTTGGGAGTGCTTTCAGCAGACAGCTTTCAGCAGTAGGCCCCTTCAGGGATTGCTTTGGCTGCTGTGGGGCCTGCATCCAAAGAGCAGTGTGGGAGATTAAAAACAAAGCCATCTTGGAATGACTCTGAAGGGTCATTTTATGTCCAGAGTTTAACGATAGCAGAAGGGCCCTGAGTTCAATTCTGGTCAAGGGCACATACCTTGGTTTCAGGCTCAATCCCTGGCCCTGGTCAGGGCATGTGCAGGAGGCAACCAAATTGATGTGTCTCTCTCATGTCGATTGTTTGTCCTGTTTCCCTGGGGTTTGGTCACTGGACCTGCATCTCACCTTGAAATCCCTCTGCCCATTTCTGCTTTGTCCCACTCCTTTCCTCAGATGTTGATCCTAAGGACACTCCTTTGTAAATACCCTGCATGCAAAAATCTATCTCAGAGTCTGTTTCCTGGAGAACCCTACTTACCTGTGGTCTACTTCTAAATATGCCAAACCAGACATTGCTCTAACTTCCTAACTATTATATTCCCTGATTGATTCAATTTCTGTAAATAGCACCTTCATTCCAAAAATAATTTTTGAGCATCTATTCTCTGCCAATATATGTGCAAGGAATGGGGCTGTGGCATTTCCTGGCAATGATGGTCCTGTCCTCTTGGAGCCTACAGTTCAGTGGGAAAGAAAGACAGTGAGCAAATCATTACCAATATAATCATTATCAGGACAGAAAGTGCAGGGTGATATATACAGGTAGTCATGGTGTAATGACACAGGATTTGGAGTTAAAAGATCTAGCTGTGACACCATATGGGCACGTCACTTACTTTCTCTAAGCATCAATTTCCTCATCTATAAAACAGCTACATATTCCCTGAATTACCAGTATACTTAAAAAGAAATTATTCTATCTAATGAGATTATATATAAATATTCAGAATGTTCAGAGTTCCTATAGAACTTATCTGAACCTGCCTTCTACCCTAAAGGGTCACAAATCACATCTTCCTCAACTTTCCTATCTAATAAAGAGGGAATATGCTAATTGACCCTCACGCCATCACAAAGATGGCGGCACCCACAGCCAATAAGGAGGGAATATGCTAATTGACTGCCACGCCCTCAAAGATGGCGGCACCCACAGCCACAAGATGGTGGCCCCCAGTCCTCTCAGCCCCCCAACCGCCCAGGCCAGCCGAGGCTCAGGTAGCCAGGGCCGGCCAAGACTTACGCTCCTGGCAGTGGCAGCAGCAGAGGTGTGATGGGGGCATCGCCTTCCCCTGATGACCAAGTCGCCTCTCGCCCCTAAGGACTCCCAGACTGTGAGAGGGGGCAGACCGGGCTGAGGGACCCCCCTCACTCCAGTGCATGAATTTTCATGCACTCGGCCTCTAGTATAGTAATAATGTATTACCTAGAATACTTGAGATATTAGAATACTGTTTTCTCTGTTTATGTCAGGTAACAGAGTATACAGTCTTTAAAATATATTGAAAATGATACAGGTCCCAATTACCTATATCATTTTCAATATATTTTAATAAAAAATTCAGTTACTTTTTAAACTTCAGTAAAATTTTAAATACACCAAACTTCTATGAGGAAATTCAACGTAAAGAATTATTTGTTTGTTTTTTTTCAGCTTTAGTAAGGTGTCATGGACGATCAAATATTGTGGCCCTGGGCAGTTTGGCTCAGTAGATAGACCATCAGCCTGCAGACTGAAGGGTCCTGAGTTCGATTCTGGTCAAGGGCACATACCTTGGTTGCAGGCTCAATCCCTGGCCCTGGTCAGGGCATGTGCAGGAGGCAACCAATCAATGTGTCTCTCTCACATCAATGTTTGTCATGTTTCTGTATCTCTCCATCTCTCTTCTACTCTCTCTAAAAAAATCAATGGAAAAATATCCGTGGTTGAGGATTAACCAAAAATAAAAAATAAAAATTCTGTAGCCCTTGCCAGGTGGCTCAGTTGGTTGGAATGTCGTCCCATATACTAAAAGGTTGCAGGTTTGATTCCCAGTCAAGGCACATACCATAGGTTGTGGGTTTGATCCCCGGTCCGTGCATAGGGAGGTAACCAACCGATGTTTCTCTCTCACCTTTCTCTCACTCCTCTCTCTCCCTCCCTTTCCCTCTCTCCAAAATCAATTTTAAAAAAACATCCTTGGGTGAGGATTTTTTTTTTAATTGTAGATATTTAAGTTGTACTACTAAATGACCCTGATATCTGTATATATTGTGAAATATTCACCACAGCCAAGCCAATCAACATATCCATTACCTCACACCTAATGTAAATGCTTTCAAGAGAAATTTGTTAAATAACATAATCTCCTATACTCTGTTTATCTACTGTATATCTTTGTGTCAGGAAATCTTATCCCTTTACCTTTCTTTTTCCCATACCACAAGAAAATGGTATACTTTAAAACTTAAGGACATTAACACTCTCCCAGCTGAATGTATATGCCTGCCCCTGTCAAACCTAATGAAATATTTTGCCACAAGTTTTAAACCATTCAATGATTGACAAATTCTGCCTATATACACGCCAAAGTATTTTTAGTATCTGCCTATTAATAAAGACTCATAAGTGATTTTTAAACTGAGTATTGTGAACATGCTTACTACTTATTTGCATCAGAAACATTTCTTGTTAAATAGTGCATTTATAAAATTTTAGTAAGTTTTCTCATTCTTCCATAAGACCATGCCACCATTTAAACGTTTCCTTTGCTAAGCCTGCCTTAGTTTTCTTGGACTGGCAGTGTTTAGTCCTTATATTTTTACAATATATCCACTTCATATACATATACTTGTTACAATTTTCAAATCTGTATTTCATAGTATCTTGCCTACTTACCAGTCTTTATAATATTACATGATAAAACATTTTAATCAAATAAGTCACTTTGATCAACCTTTACACTGTTTTCTTAATGTGACCTCTTTTACTTTTCCTTACAATTAATTTTCTCTTTTCTTGATTAAGTTTTTCAAAATGTTGCCTTTTTTCTAATATGTATTTTTGTAAAGCAGTGGTCTTCTTTCCCAACTCCCAGATTGTCAATCACTTAATATTTATTTTTGTGTTGTTTTTTTTTTTCTTTCCAACCTACCATACACATGCTTTTTTGTTGTTGAAGGAGCCTGCACGTGGCAGCATGGTCCAGTCAGGAAAGGAAAAGGAAGTTATTACTGCTCTCTCCTAGCTGCCTGTAATAATAAATCATAACTTGCCATTCCCTAACTGGTGGCTGGAGACGTATCTTCATAAATGCATGTGACCCGAGGAGTTTCAGTTTACATACCCTATCCCTCGGGGTCCTTGCCTGTGGAGAGCCCTTTCCTTCCTGAAATTAGACAAAGTTTGTAAGAATTGAAGCTGTGGCTTCAAAGCACAGGAAGAGAGAATGTTGTCCTATCCTGTGGCTGCAGTGGGCTCCAGCTGGCCGTGTTTACCTACCCAGGGTGTGAGGCTGCGTCCATCTGTGAGGAGCTCAGCTCAGCGTTCAGGCTTACCCTGAAGTTTAAACTTAGCAATTTTTGGAAATATTTATTGTATGTTTTCCGACATGGTTATTTTAGAGCAATAACTATACAGATTTGGGCTATATGCTTAAATTGCTAAACATTGCGCACGCTGCAACTTTATAAGATTTATCCATTTGCTAGGATAACATTTAACTTCTGTGTTACATTTATGATTACAGTGACCACATAATTTATCATCCAAACGAGAACACTTTTAATAGTGCAAGAGGACACTGCTAATCATTACTCCAGGTCAGTGGGCATAAACGAGAGCTGTCCTGGGCTAACTGGAATGTATGGTAACCCTTTTAATGCATAATTATTTCATTTACAAATATTTAAGCAAGCCACAATCACTTTATATAATTGAGGGAGGAGTAGGTGTAGTAGTTGTTGGACACTTCATAACTGCTACCCTGTCAGCACCAATGTTGATGTCACTGAAGAATATATAGATACTATATCTAAAAGGAAGGATACATTTCAGAAATTAAAAATGAATGTCAAGCCTGGCCTGTGTGGTTCAGTGGTTGAGCATCGACCCATGAACCAGGAGGTCACAGTTCAATTCCTGGTCAGGACACATGCCTACGTTGCAGACGGTATCCCCAGTAGTGGGCGTGCAGGCAGCCACTTGATTCTCTCGTATCATTGATGTTTCTCTCTCCCTCTCCCTTCCTCTCTCTGAAATCAATAAAAAAAGAAAAAGAAAAAGAAAAAGAAATGAATGCCAGGGTAATAGTGGTCGCTGACAGTACTGATTGCTTACATGCCTTGTCTCATTTATCCTTCAGCTGCCCTATGAGGTCATAACTTTGTTCTTGTTTTTTATTCTTATAATGGTTAACCAAAAGTAAAATATAAAGACATTTAATTCCAAAGCCTATGCATACTTTTAACTACAACACTATACTGCCTTCCTCTGGACATTCTTCATATCTGTGATTATCTTTTAAAAATATTTTCAGCTACATTCCCTCTGTGTAGAAAACAAGCAGTAAAGGGACTGTCTTCCTGACAGCCCAGCACTGCTAAGCCGAGGCTCCACTGGGCAGGAGAGTGGCTGACCACAGTGTGGCTTCAGCAGTTCCATTTTTGTTTGTTTGTTTGTTTGGGGTTTTTTTGAAATATATTTTATTGATTTTTGACAGAGAGGAAGGGAGAGGGATAGCTAGAAACATCAATCAGCTGCCTCTTGCACATTTCCTACTGGGGGTGTGCCCACAACCAAGGTACATGCCCTTGGCCGGAATCGAACATGGGACCGTTCAGCCCGCAGGCTGACGCTTTATCCACTGAGCCAAACCGGTTAGGGCAGCAGTTTCGTTTTTATTTCCAAGTGCACAGTGCTATTACTAGCGTAGTCCTGTAATTACAGGGTTTTAAACAGACACAATAATCAGTTCTTACAACTCCTTGGCCAGGTGGTTTTAGAATTATTGAACCATACTCTAAGGGAAAACAATCTTTCATAATTTTTTTCTTTATAGATCTATAACTTTTAAAAATATTTGTCATTAAATGCATTCTTAGTTATGCATCTGTTGCCCTCTACATCCAGAAAGGAGAATGTACCTAGTTTATACCTATGGGGTCGTCTGCACTGTGTTTTTCTGGGATCACCTGTTTTAATGTGTACCATGTGCCACGTCCCCTGCTAGTTGCTTTGTATTGAGTTCATCTCCCAATAACTCTATGAGTTAGGTCTCTTTATCTTCTCTCCCCTACCTATGCTGAAATTGAGACACAGAAAATATTGAAATAATTTACTCAAGGTATATTACTAGATGTGGCAGAGCAGGGATTTGAACCCAGGGAATCTAACTCCTAAGTCTTGAACCGAGCCACCACACTCCTTATGAAGACTACTTACATGAAAGTTTCTACTTTCAAAAAAAGAAAGAAAGAAAGAAATGTGAATGCAGAACTGTGAGATCTGAATGTCATACTTGTCTGAATTTTCTGCTGGGCAGTTTAGTCTTCATATTTCATTTACCAGAGCGTGTGTATTTCAGTTGTAATCACTTGAGGTACTTCAAGAGCCTGTATGACAGAACCAAGGTTTCAGTGTTGCAGCAGAGATGATGTTTGTTCTGTGAGTAGCATGCTGTTGGGATTGACGTGTGCAAAAGAATCTTCAGGAAGACATTAACAGGAAAGACTCTGCCAACCCTGGTGTCAGCTGATTAGTCATCTTGGCCCAGGGCACATTTTTAACCCAGTGGGACAGATAGCACGCAAGGCAGTGTGCCATACACTAGGGGAGGTACAGACAGAAGTGTAAAGTGATGGGAGAGGTTTGTGGTAAAATATCATAGTGTATCAAACCACATAAAGACTACGTTCAAGTAGAATCACTGAATATAACTATAATCTTCATAACAAAAATGTGAAAAGATGCCAGCTTTTCTTACTTTTCAAACCTTTGGAACAACTTAATCTGAAATCTTAACTCCAGGAGCTCTAGAGGGAGCCAGTCTATTTATATACATATATATTTTTTAAGAAAGACATCTCAAACCTCAATCATACTGTTAGCCAGAGCGATGATTCATTCATGCTCATACAGTAGTAATGATCTTCAGATTTATAAATGTACATTGGTGTCAGATCCTAATCTAAAGGAAACATGCATTATTTGATTTTCTTTCAGAATATTCTTTCCTGTACAAGTGATTCACATGCTGTAACCCTCAGTGCATATGTGTAACACATGTCAGAATTTTTTAAAAGGTATTGGCTTTTGCTGATGAAAGACTTTAAAACATTTCCCTCAAAAACATGTTTAAAACATTTTATATATGCAAATAAAATATGGGCCTGTATGCACATATATACATTCCTACCCTCGGTTCACATTGGCTTCTTTTAAGAAGTCCTCTTGGACTTGAAAATATAAGACCTATTTATTCTGAGAGCCAGGGCTGCTGGGCCACAAATATGGGAAAGTGAAATTAGCCATTTCTTCTCTTAGGTTTGGTCAAAGACAACCTAGTTTTGGGTTCACTTCTTCTTTAGGTTGGGAGTATTGACCCTAGTAGTACGTTGGATTCATAATTTCCAAAACCCAAAGCCCTCAGCTAGAGAGATGAAATTACTTCCAACGAGTACACAGCAGAGCTTCCCTGTAACATCACCATCTCCGTGCCTTCAAAGCTTAGCTTCTAAGCCAGTGGTTCTCAACCTTCTGGCCCTTTAAATACAGTTCCTCATGTTGTGACCCAACCATAAAATTATTTTCGTTGCTACTTCATAACTGTAATGTTGCTACTGTTATGAATCGTAATGTAAATATCTGATATGCAGGATGGTCTTAGGCGACCCCTGTGAAAGGGTCGTTTGACTGCCAAAGGGTAGTCCAGACCCACAGGTTTAAGCTAAGACAAATGAATGGCAACTTTTTAATTTAATTTTGTAGAACTAAAAAGCCTTTATATTTTCCTTTGCTAAAAGTAGTTCATGGAGTTCTGGAAGAAATGAAACCCAGGGAAAAGTTACAACAGCTTGTAGGTACAAAAAGAGAAATAAGGAACTTTTAGGGTGACAGGAAATATTTGGATTTGGCCGGGTACTTGTGAAGACAGGAGGCAGGTACGTCATTGAGGGCCTTGGAGAAAGCATGGTAAGTTGGGTGGATTGAAAAGGTCTACATGATTTCTGGGGAGGGATAATAGCAGGCCTGGGGGAGGGCCATAGAGCACGAGGAGGGGAGCGAAGGAACAGCAGCTACCTCTCTGGTCCTTTGGTCTTCATCTTGAAAATACTCTCAACAAATACTCTTGGCTTTTCTATCTTGTTGCAGTTACTTAATGTTTAAAGTCTTACTTTTACTGTGGAAGAAAAAAATAACAACAATAGAAGGTTTCTTGTTTCTCTTCAATTTCAACCCCATAAAAAAATTTAATAACAAGATGAGCCTGCATATGGATGGTATGTGTTTTTAATCTGTTCAGAATCTTGATAATTATTGGGTGAGTTCAGCTTTTGTCAGACTTGGATCATGCAATGCCATGAAGGAAAGAGACTAACTGTTTATAAACCAAGAGAGAAGACTATGAATAAATCAATAGGTAGAATTAAGAAAAGGAAGCAAAAATATCAGGTGACAGCATCAAATGTTTTGTATTCTCAAATCATCAATATGGCTTATAGAAATACTAATTTTCCATCTTATCCTAGACATTTTTTATTTTAGAACTGTAATGATAATTTTTAAATGCTGTTGATGGTCTATTTTTGATCATGGGTTAATTCCCATCTTGCCATGATTTTTTAAATATATTTTTATTGATTTGAGAGAGAGGGAGAGAGAAACATCAATGATGAGAGAGAATCATTGACCGGCTGCCTCCTACAAGCCCTCACTGGGAACTGAGCCCACAATTTGGGCATGTGTCCTGACTGGGAATCTAACCATGACCTCCTGGTTCATAGGCTAATGTTCAGGATGCTCAGCTATGGAGCCACACATCTGGGCAGCATGATTTCTCAACAATCCTTACTGATCTAGACTTGGATTTTTTTTCACCATTGAAAAATAATTGTCCAAGTCATTGAAATGATGTACACATGAAAAGGGAATTAACCAAATGAGTTCATTTATATGAGTATTAGAGGACCAGTGCACAAATTCGTGCACAGGTGGGGTCCAGCCAGCCCAGCCCTAATCGAGGTGGATCAGGGCCCGGCCTATCAGGAGGAGGAGACAGCAGGAGGTCGGCCAGCCCACACCGATCGGGGCCGATCAGGGCCGATCAGGGCCGGGCTGGCTGGGGGTAGGGGCCGCAGGCAATTAGTGGGCCTCGCCCCTGAATAGGGTGAAGGGGGTGATTGGGGGCGGGACCGGCTATGGGGAGGGGCTGTGAGTGGTGGGCCATCCGGTCCCACCCATGAATGGGGTAGGGGGAGCTGATCGGGGGTCAGCAGCTGCGGGAGGGGCTGTGGGAGTTTGACTGGACAGGCCCTTCCCTAATTGGTGTGTCAGGGGGTGATCAGGGATGGAGCTGGTGGGGGGAGGGGCTGCAGGCCAATTGGAGTGGTGGGGGCTCATTGGGGGCGGGCCTGGCTGGGGGGAGGGACTGCAGGAGGTTGGTTTGCTGGCCCAGCCCCCTATTGGTGTGGGGGGCGTGATCAGGGGTGGGGCCAGCCTGAGGGAAGGGCGGGGGGGGGCGTTGACCGGCCAACCCCACTCCTGACTGATGTGGGGGGGGGGGTGATCGGGGGCGGAGCTGGCTGGGGGGAGGGGCCACAGGCCAATAGGGGTCATGAGGACTGATGGGGGTGGGGCTGGCTGTGGGGAGGGGCTGTGGGTGGTGGGCCAGCCAGCCCCATCCATGAATGGGGGGGCTGATCGGGGGCCAGTGGCTGGGAGGAGGGGCCATGATTGGGAGTGAAGGGCCATGGGTGTTTGACTGGCTGGCTCTGCCCCTGATCGGAATGGGTGGGCCAATCTGGGGCGGGGCCAGCCAAGGGGAGGGGCTTCAGGCAGTTGGCTGGCTGGCCCTGCCCCTTGGCCAGCCGGCCTCGCTCCCTATTGGGGTAGGGGGGTGATCAGGGGCAAGGCTGGCTGAGGGGAGGGGCTGCAGGCCGATCAGCATAGGGAAGTGATCAAGGGCAGGGCCGGGCAGGGCCGGCCAGGGGGGAGAGGCTGCAGGAGGTTGACCAGCCTGCCCTGCCCTTATTAGGAGTCAGCGGGGGAGGGGCTGCAGGCTGATCGGGGACTGAGCCAGCCCGGGGGGAGGGATGGCGGGAGGTTGGCCACTGGCCCCACCCCCTGATCTGACTGAGTTTGCTGGCTGCAGTGGGCATCATAGCGACCAGTCATTTCGGTCATTACTGCGTTATGGGTGCTGGCTTTTTGTATATATAGACTAGAGGCCCGGTGCACAAAAATTTGTGCACTCGGGGGGGAGGGAGGGGTCCCTCAGCCCGGCCTGTGCCCTCTCGCAGTCTGGGACCCCTCGGGAGATAACGACCTGCTGGCTTAGGCCTGCTCCCGGGTGGCAGAGGGCAGGCCTAATCCCTAGGTGCAGCCCCTGGTCGGGCTCAGAGCAGGACCGATTGGGGAGTTGGGGCACCGCCCCCTGTCACACTCAAGGCAGAGTCGATGGGGAGGTTGTGGTGCCACCCCCTGTCACGCACAGAGCAGGTCCAATCAGGGGGTTGGGGCGCTGCCACCTGTCATGCACAGAGCAGGGCCCATCAGGGGGTTGGGGACCTCCCCCCTGTCACGCACAGAGCAGGGCCCATCAGGGGGTTGGGGAGCTCCCCCCTGTCATGCATAGAGCAGGGCCCATCAGGGGGGTTGAGGAGCTCCCCCCTGTCACTCACAGAGTAGGGCCAATAGGGGAGTTGGCGCACCGCCCCCTGTCACACACAGAGCAGGGCGGATCAGGGGGTAGGGGCACCGCCACTGTCACACTCAGGGCAGGGCCAATGGGGAGGTTATGGCTCTACCTCATCACACACAGAGCAGGGCCCGTGGGGGGAGGGGGTTGGAGCACTGCACCCTGTCACACACAGAGCCGCAGGGCGATCAGGGGGTTAGGGAGCTCCCCCCTATCAGGCACAGAGCAGGGCCGATCAGGGGGTTGGGGCGCCTTCACCTGTCACGAACAGAGCAGGGCCGATAGGGAGGTTGTGGCCCCGCCCCCTGTCACACACAGAGCCGCAGGGCGATCGGGGTTTGGGCGCTGCCCCCTGTCACACTGATCCCGGTGCTGGGAGGCCTCTCAGCTCCGCTGATCCCGGTGCTGGGAGGCATATTACCCTTTTACTATATAGAATAGAGGCCTGGTGCATGGGTGGGGGCTGGCTGGTTTGCCCTGAAGGGTGTCCTGGATCAGGGTGGGGGTCCCCACTGGGGTGCCTGGCCAGCCTGGATGAGGAAATGATGGCGGTTTGCAGCTGGTCACACACCCTTCAGGGTGGGGGTCCCCACTGGGGTGCCTGGCCAGTCTGGGTGAGGGTCTGAGGGCTGTTTTCAGGCTGGGACTAAAGCTCCCAACTGCTCCTTTTTTTCTTTTTCTTTTTTTATTCTGGGCCAGCTTTAGCTCTGAGGCTCCAGCTCTTAGGCCTCTGCTCCTGAAAGCAGGTATCTGGTTTGTTTAGGTTCTACAATCGAAACTCTGTATCAACTCCAGCTCTGAGATCCCGGCTCACTGAAAGCAGGTTTCTGGGATTTTGTTTAGCTTCTATATTTGTTACAATGTTTGAAACTGCAGGCTCAGAGGCTGACAAGGCAGGCGGGGAACGTTGCAGTCCTCCGTCACTGAAGCAAGCAAGCTTCATGTTAGTTTCAAGCTGCTGGCCGCCATCTTGGCTGGCAGTTAATTTGCATATTGCCCTGATTAGCCAATGGGAAGGGTAGCGGTCGTACGCCAATTACCATGTTTCTCTTTTATTAGATAGGATTATGGTATGTTACTGAGAAACATCTATGTGATACAGTGAAAGAACACAGAACAAAAGTCATGGTCAAGTGTCACTTTGTATCTGTGTGAACCTTAACCAATTTCTCCACTCAGCTTCCTCTTCTTCAAATATAAAAATAATACAACTTTTGCATATATTTCATATTATTTCAGAATAACGTGAGAATGAATATGTATTCATTTTGAAATTTGTGAAGTGCTGTTCAGATATAATCAAATACTATACATACACAAATAAAAACAAGCAATATTGTAACCTTACCATATACATAGCCTATTAAACCTTGGAACTTCAGGATGCTGATGTCAAAGATATTTATCACTTCATCCAGAACTTGATACCATATTGAAGATACAAATACAAAAATGGAATATCCTTTCTGTTTGAAATATTGATATAGATGTTAAATTCATGTACATAATTGTAATTGTTTGAAGAGATCATTTAACAGGTATTTCATAGTTCATTCAAGAATGCATGGAGACATTGCGATCACATGGTCCTTTATCATTTTTAGAGACAGATCCCTTTGAAAATCTAATGAAAACTAAGGATCTTCTCCCAGAAAAATGTTTGTATCTTATATAAACAGAATTTTTCAAGGAATTTCAAAGATGTTCATATGATTGACATTTAGTAAGACTTTGGTGATAAGGCTTCCTTACCTTCAGATTTCTGGGTTTTCTAGACTATTATGGCCTCCACCTATTCCTTGCTTTAGCTACATTCCATCTAAAGTCTGTCTCTTTAACAATCTTATCCCTGTGTTCAGACTACCCTCACTATTGCCATTCTCTACACTTTTCATCAGTGCTTATCCCCAATGCAGGCAGTAAGGGGGAGGGGGGTGTGCAGGGGAAAGAGGCATGAACCAGGCTAACAAATGTAAGAAGCAGACAAAGGCTTTGGACAGAAGTGGCGGTTTTAGGTAGTTCCAGTATTAGCAGATGAGGTTGCAGCGAGGCTGAAACAGAGGCCAATAGTCTGAGAAACTAAACTGTTAAAATTTTCAGTGATTTACAATTCTAATCCGAAACAGTCAAATATTTGAAATTATTTGTTACTGTGTTCATTTGTAAGCAGCTGTCCATTGAGATTCTCTGTAATTTAACCATCTCCCACCTTTAATAATATAATATAAACTGATTTTTAAGATGTAAAATACTGTAACAGTGTATGGGGTTGTCATGCTGGATTATAATATGGTTTGATGTGATGTAAAGAAAAGTTGCACAACATCACATCTGTTGTATGCAATGCCAGCCCTATGGACAAACAGGCCAAAGTTCTTTTTCTCTATTAATACATGTAACAACTAAATATTTTTCCAGGTTTGGAATTTTAATCCCCAGATTTTCTACTTTTGCTTCTAAATCCTCAGCTTATTTAACACTTTTTTTTTTATCATTTCACCAACAATACTCAGTATTTAGTATCTTCAGACAATAAATAAATTGGCATCTATTAACAACAAAATCCAAGGTCAATATTTTAAAGTGAAATCATATTCTTAGAATACCAGAGAGCATGTTCTTATTTTGTAACTTCAGCAACAGTCACCGGAGATCTTCAAAAGTGTTACTGTTAGAGTAAGGGCATGTAAGTTCTTTGTAAGCCAGATGGAGTCACTGTTGTGGAAGTTTGCTTTTTATTATCTGATGTTGGTTTAAATTTTTATATGCTAGTGCCAACATGATCCAATGAGAGTCTATTTTTAAAATAAAATCTAGAAGAAGGTAGCAAACTACTTAATAATGAATGTGAAGAATTGAATTAGCATATTATTTTATGTTCTTAAAAAAATTATTGGTATTGCAAGGTGAATTTTTGTAGTAATATTACATGTTGATAACCGACACTGATTTTAAGATTTCCGCATCATATAAGCAGAAAACACCGGGAACAGAGATTTAAGGTGCAGAGATGCTGCTGAGGCAGCATTAACGTGAATTAGATTCCTCTTAGGTAGTGCTCAGTGGAAGGGGATGTGCATATGCAGGGTTTAAAGAAACTTAAAAGCATGAGAGACATTTTTAATTTAGAATGCCAACAGGCATCGTTTGATATCCGAAGTATAGCTTGCAATGTTTTTTCCTACGAGATTTCATCACCATTCAGAATGCTTTCTTGTTTAAATGTGATACTATATTTTTATATACAATTCATAAAATAAACAGTAGGTGATAGAGAAATCACTTTCTTTAGAGGGAGAAAGAAACATATGATATAAGGAAATAGAACATGCTATGAAATTCAAAGCTTCTACTTATTGTATTTTAACTAATTTTTATTAATCTTTCTTATATTTGTTAAATTAGGGTCACTAGTGTTAGTAGATTAAAACTTTTTATGATTCTTTTCATCTGGAACTATTATTTTTCAGTTTCTTTATCTTGTAGACCACTGATGAATTCTTCAATTTCTTAAGTGACTCTTTTTCAAATTTTATAACCATTTAATTTTCTAGTCATAACATTCTACAGAAAGAAGTTAAAGTGAATAGTTTCTCAACATAAATAAGTATATTAGAAAGCAGATTTATATTGCTATGCTTTGAAGAGGAAGGTCTTTGTGGACATTTAAAACACCAAGGAATTATAAAGCCATGGTGAAGAGCAGGCTAGTAAAGCAAGGTATCTTTCTTTGCTGATGTGCCATCAACTGAAAATTAATATGAATTAGTCCTGTAGCTAACAGTGAGCTGCAGGTACTAACTTCCCTAAAACACTGAAATAGGAAGTGGTAGAAGAAACTGGTGAAAGAAACCCCAAGGGCATCCTCTTTTTTCCCCCCTATGATCCCTTTAATCCTTGAATTGTCAAACCACATGAAAAATAACGGAGCTGCACAGTTCTAAGACTTAAGTGAAATTATCTTTTTAAAATAAAATGTGAGGTCTTTTCATATCTCCGGACAAGAATAAGGCATGTATTCCATGCAGAAAGAGTAACTTGGGGTGCGCCGGCACAGCCACGGAGACCGTGCCATCTTGGGTGACTGTCGCCGGCATCCAGAGACCAGCTACTAACCCGGCAACAACGGCTCTCAAGCAGCGCGACTACGTGAACTCAGAGGAACTCGGCTTCTCCCCACAGAAAGCAGATCCAAGCAACAGCGGCCTCCTGATCTCCACACGCTCTGTCTGAGGAACAGCTGCTGTGGGTGAAGCCTCCCTCCACCAGCCAGAAGAGCCACAACAGCTGTGAACAGCACCCATCAGAAGACCCGCTAACAACAGAGGAGCAGCTGCTACCACAACCGCCCAAGGAGCAACCACAGCCCGAGGAGCCACTGCCACCTAGGGAGCAGCCACTGAACGACTCAATATCTATATACGTCAGTGAGATCAAACATGGGTAGACAAAGAAATCCCCAAAGGAAAGAAAAGGAGGACTCACCAGAAAAGCAGCTAAGTGATACAGAGGCATACAACATGACAGAAAAAGAATTCAGAATAAGGGTCCTAGAGTGCATACACCGGATGGAGGAAAAAATCGACAACTTATCCAAGAAGCAAGAAGAAACAGATGAAAAAATCGACAACTTAACTAAGACCCAAGAAGAAATGAAGTGCGATATAGCTGCAATAAAGAACACCATTGAAAGTATCAACAGTAGACTAGGAGAAGCGGAAGACCGAATTAGTGAATTAGAAGACAGGGAAGCAAAACACACCCAAACTGTACTTCAGTTGGAGAAAAAAATTAAAAGACAGGAGGAGAGCCTAAGGGAGCTTTGGGACAACATGAAACGAAACAACATACGAATAATAGGGGTGCCAGAACAACAGAAAGAGGAACAAGGATTAGAAAACCTATTGGAAGAAATAATATCAGAAAACTTCCCTGAGGTGGGGAAGAAAAAAGTCACACAAGCCCAGAGAGTCCCAAGCAAGGTGAACCCGAAAAGACCCACACCAAGACACATCATAATTACCATGGCAAATGTTCAGGACAAAGAGAGAATCTTACAGGCTGCAAGAGAGAGACGGAAAGTTACATACAAGGGATCTCCCATTAGATTATCAAATGATTTCTCAACAGAAACACATCAGGCCAGAAAAGAATGGACGGAAATTTACAAAGTGATGCAAAGCAAAGGACTGAATCCAAGAATACTCTATCCAGCAAGGCTATCATTCAAAATTGAAGGGGAAATAAGAAGCTTCACAGACAAAAAAAGGCTAAGGGAGTTTATCACCACCAAGCCAGCAATGCAAGAAATGCTAAAGGGACTGGTGTAAAAAGAAGAAATAAAAATCCCAGAAAGAAAACAGCCACACACACAAAAAAGGAAATGGCTACAAACAAGTACCTTTCAATAATAACTTTAAATGTAAACGGGCTAAATGCTCCAACCAAAAGATATCGAGTGGCTGAATGGATAAAAAATCATGACCCATACATTTGCTGTCTACAAGAGACCCACCTCATTAGAAAGGACTCACACAGACTGAAAGTGAAGGGATGGAAAACTATCTTTCAGGCTAATGGAAAAGAAAAGAAAGCTGGGGTAGCAATACTTATATCGGACAAAATAGACCTCAAAGTGAAGGCCATAACAAGAGATACGGAAGGCCACTTCATAATACTAAAAGGATCAATACAACAAGAAGATATAACCCTGATAAACATATATGCACCCAATGCAGGAGCACCCAAATACATAAAAAATCTTCTGGAAGATATCAAAGGAGAGATCGACAACAATACAATCATAGTAGGGGACTTTAATACACCACTGTCATCACTGGATAAGTCCTCTAGACAAACAATCAGCAAAGATACAGCAATACTAAATGACTCACTAGATCAGATGGACTTAATAGACATCTTCAGAACACTTCACCCCAGTGCCACGGAATATACATTCTACTCAAGTGCTCATGACACATATTCAAAAATAGACCATATATTGGGTCACAAGCAAAGTATCCCCAAATTCAAGAAGATTGAAATCATAAAAAGCGTCTTCGCAGACCACGATGGCATAATATTAGAAATAAACTGCAATAAAAACAACCCAAAATACTCAAACACCTGGAAGCTGAATAGCATGCTATTAAATATTGATTGGGTTACCAATGAAATCAAAGAAGAAATTCAAAACATCCTGGAAACTAATGACAATGAAAACACAACAATCCAAAACCTATGGGACACAATGAAAGCAGTCCTGAGAGGGAAGTTTATAGCTCTACAGGCCTATCTCAAAAAACAAGAAAAAATGGTAGTAAATCAGCTAACTCTACAACTCAAAGAATTAGAAAGAGAGCAACAAGAAAACCCCAGAGTGAGCAGAAGGAAGGAGATAATAAAGATTAGAGCAGAAATAAATAACATAGAGACCAAAAAAATAATACAGAAAATCAATGAAACCAAGAGCTGGTTCTTCGAAAGGATAAACAAGATTGACAAACCTCTAGCCAGACTCACCAAGAAGCAAAGAGAGAGGACCCAAATAAACAAAATCAGAAATGAAAGAGGTGAAATAACAACAGACCCCACAGAAATACAAATGATTGTTAAAAAATACTATAGACAGCTCTACTCCAACAAACTAGACAACCTGGAGGAAATGGACAAATTCCTAGAAAAATACAACATTCCAAAACTCAATCAGGAAGAATCTAAAAATCTCAACAGGCCAATAACTATGGAAGAAATTGAAGCAGTCATCAAAAAGCTTCCAGCAAACAAAAGCCCAGGACCAGACGGCTTCACAGGGGAGTTTTACCAAACATTCAAGGAAGAACTAAAACCTATCCTCCTCAGACTACTACAAAAAATTCAAGAGGAAGGAACACTTCCAAGCTCATTCTATGAAGCCAGCATCACCCTAATACCAAAACCAGGTAAAGACAACACAATGAAAGAGAATTACAGGCCAATATCCCTCATGAACATAGATGCCAAAATCCTCAACAAAATCTTAGCAAATCGGATCCAGCAGTACATCAGAAAGATCATACACCATGACCAAGTAGGATTTATCCCAGGGATGCAAGGATGGTACAATATCCGCAAATCAATAAACGTGATACATCACATAAACAAATTGAAAGAAAAAAACCACATGGTCATATCAATTGATGCAGAAAAAGCATTTGACAAAATTCAACACCCATTTTTGATAAAAACTCTCAGCAAGGTGGGAGTAGGAGGATCATACCTCAACATAATAAAAGCCATATATGACAGGCCCACAGCCAACATCATTCTCAATGGACAAAAACTTACACCATTTCCCCTAAGAACAGGAACAAGACAGGGATGCCCCCTCTCACCACTCCTGTTCAACATAGTACTGGAAGTGTTAGCCATTGCAATTCGGCAAGAAGAAGAAATAAAAGGCATCCAAATTGGAAAAGAGGAAGTAAAACTGTCCTTATTTGCAGACGACATGATATTATACATACAAAACCCTAGAGACTCCATCAAAAAGCTACTAGACTTAATACATGAATTTGGCAATGTAGCAGGATACAAAATTAACCCCAAGAAATCTGAGGCATTTCTATACACCAATAGTGAACTTTCAGAAAGAGAGATTATAAAAACAATCCCGTTTACCATCGCACCAAAAAAACTAAGCTACCTAGGAATAATCTTAACTAAAGAGGTAAAAGACCTCTACTCAGAAAACTACAGGACGTTGAAAAAAGATATAGAGGAAGACATAAACAGATGGAAGAACATACCGTGTTCATGGATTGGTAGAATCAACATCATTAAAATGTCCATACTACCCAAAGCAATCTATAAATTCAATGCACTTCCCATTAAAATACCAACGGCATACTTCAGAGATCTAGAACGAACTCTCCAAAAATTCATCTGGAATAAAAAAAGACCCCGAATAGCTGCAGCAATCCTGAAAAAGAACATAGTAGGTGGGATCTCAATACCAGATATCAAGTTGTATTACAAAGCCACTGTTCTCAAAACTGCCTGGTACTGGCACAAGAATAGGCATATAGATCAATGGAATAGAATAGAGAGCCCAGAAATCGGCCCGAACCAATATGCTCAATTAATATTTGACAAAGGAGGCAAGAACATACAATGGAGCCAAGATAGTCTCTTCAATAAATGGTGTTGGGAAAATTGGACAGATATATGCAAGAAAATGAAACTAGACCACCAACTTACACCATACACAAAAATAAACTCAAAATGGATAAAGGACTTAAATGTACGACAGGAAACCATAAAAATTCTAGAAGAATCCAAAGGCAACAAAATCTCAGACATTTGTCGAAGCAATTTCTTCACTGATACAGCTCCTAGGGCACTTGAAACTAAAGAGAAAATGAACAAATGGGACTACATCAAAATAAAAAGCTTCTGCACAGCAAAAGAAACCATCAACAAAACAACGAGAAAACCCACTGTGTGGGAAAACATATTTGCCAATGTCATATCTGATAAGGGCCTAATCTCCAAAATCTATAGGGAACTCATACAACTTAACAACAGGAAGATAAACAATCCAATCAAAAAATGGGCAAAGGACCTAAATAGACACCTTTCAAAAGAGGACATTCAGAAAGCCAAGAGACATATGAAAACATGCTCAAAGTCACTAATCATCCGAGAGATGCAAATCAAAACGACAATGAGGTACCATCTCACACCTGTCAGACTGGCTATCATCAACAAATCAGCAAACGACAAGTGCTGGAGAGGATGTGGAGAAAAAGGAACACTTGTGCACTGCTGGTGGGAATGCAGACTGGTGCAGCCACTATGGAAGACAGTATGGAGTTTCCTTAAAAAACTGAAAATGGAACTCCCATTTGACCCTGTGATCCCACTTCTAGGAATATATCCCAAGAAACCAGAAACACCAATCAGAAAAGATATATGCACCCCTATGTTCATAGCAGCACAATTCACCATAGCTAAGATTTGGAAACAGCCTAAGTGCCCATCAGTAGATGAATGGATTAGAAAACTGTGGTACATCTACACGATGGAATACTATGCTGCTCTAAAAAGGAAGGAACTCTTACCATTTGCAACGTCATGGATGGAACTGGAGAGCATTATGCTAAGTGAAATAAGCCAGTCAATGAAGGAAAAATACCACATGATCTCACTCATTCATGGATAATAGAGACCATTATAAACTTTTGAACAATAATAGATTCAGAGGCAGAGCTGCCTCAAACAGATTGTCAAACTGCAGTGGGAAGGCCGGGGAGGGTTGGGGGGCAGGAGGTAGGGGGGTAAGAGATCAACTAAAGGACTTGTATGCATGCGTATAAGCATAACCAATGGACATAAGACACTGGGGGATAGGGGAGGCTGGGGGACTGTCTAGGGCGGGGGGATAAAATGGACACATATGTAATACCCTTTGTAATACTTTAAGCAATAAAAAAATTAAAAAAAAAAAAAAAAAAAAAAAAAAAAAAAAGAGTAACTTGGAACAAGAGATGCATATTGCTTTTGTATTTTTAACACAATATTATTATCTATGACTAAGCAGGCTGCACCCACTAGAAAAAAATTATAGCCAATATTTTATTTTCTGTTTTTGAAACAGATGATTCAACGAGAAGCAGATGTAAAAAGCAAGGTAACTGCTGTGGCACTGACAGACTCTGTTCACAATGTGTGGCATCAAGAAGCTGGCAAAACCATTCGAGAGTGGATGAGAGAGGTGAGACTGGGTTTTTCCAATGCTGAGATGAATGAGCGTGAGCCTTATATCCTGACCCCCCCACCAACATATATCACCTCCCACCCTCAAATGCCCTTTCTAGAGGCAGAACATTGAGAGGGAATAGAAAAAAAACTAGACATATTTGAAATAATAAGAGAAAACCCTTCTGAAGAACAAATACTTTGAAAGCCCTCTTGCCTTTTTTGGTTTGCTGTAGAATATTACATATGCACACAGTATACTGTAGGAGCTTTGGCTGAAGAAGGTCATGATCTGTTAAGAGGTTATTAGCCCCTGATATTTAATTTTCCCACTGGTGCACTTAATTACAAGAAAGAAACTTGGCTGTACTCTGGTCTCCTCCTTCCCTGAATTCTTAAGTGGATTGACTCACCACTGCCAGTAGGGGGAGAAGAAATAAAAAGCAGAAATAGTGTTTTGCCAGACTCTTGAGGTAGAAGAAACCCTAGAGCTGGTCAGGATCCAGCCTCCAGTTAAGAAAGCTTCTTGTCATTTTTTTAAGGGCTAGTGAACTTGAAAACTAACAGGGACTCATTGACTATGCTACCACTTAAAACAAAACAAAACTTTCAGCCCATTATTTCCTTATTTCTATCTATATATATAAAAGCCTAAACATCCATTACGATGGAACAACTGGAACGACCGGTTGCTATGATGTGCACTGACCACCAGGGGGCAGACACTCAATGCAGGAGCTGCCCCCAGCCTGCAGGCTCTGATTGCTGATGGAGCCTGCCAGCAAACCTCCTGGTCCCTATCCCCAGCCTGCAGGCCCTGATGGCCTGATCGGGGCCGAGCCCCCTGGCTGGGATGGGAAATTGGAGAGGAGGGGGTGGCGGCGAACATGGCCCCGTTCCCCTGGGGGCCGAGGGCCAGCTCCCTCCTTGGGACCAGCAGCCAACTTCCCAGGATTCTCCCTGCAGCTGGCAGGCCCTGATTGGCCCACCGCCTGCCCTCTGTGGTAGTGGATTCCCCCCCGCCCCCGCAAGCCGGCAGGCCCCAATTGCCTGATTGGGGCCAGGTCCCAGGCTGGGACGGGGAACTGAGGGCGGGCAGTGAGGAAAGGAGGAGGATGAAGGCGGGAAGGCAGGGAACCGTGCAGTGGCAGCATGCAGGCAGGGAGGGAAGGAGGAAGTGGTGAGGCGGGAAACCTGATCGTCCCTGATCGCCAGCCAGGCCTAGGGACCCCACCAGTGCATGAATTTCATGCACCAGACTTCTAGTTATAGATAAACAGCTGAAGTTTTTATTTATATTTACCTTTCTGATATTATAAGCAATTGACATCAGCCACATCATGCTATAGCAGTTGTTTAGTCAGATCACATGCTTATATGAATAAGCTGGTTGACCTAGATTTTTTCTCAGTTTTTGTTGATGGAACACCCAGACATTTATTCAGCTGACCTCTCACCATAGCTGTGGTGGGTAACATCTACCAGTCCTCATGGTGCATGGTAAGGACTGAGTTGACATTGGAAGAGTTTCAAAAACTAGGACTAGGCTATATAATCCCATAGTGGTGTTATCATAATACCACCTATCTGTTTACACTGTTTTTGTCATTTCCCAATAGAAAAAGTACCTTTATCATAAAAAGTCCAAAATAGTTTTACTCCATTCCTCATAATGCTGTAAACATATAAAGGTGGATTTATTTTCATCTATTCTAACTCCCAGGTGTTTTCTGGCCACATTAGTTTTTATATTTCTTCTTTTACATGTATCTGAATCCTTAATTGTCTCTTCCAAGGGCTTAAACTTTTTCTAGAGACATTTTATGTATTTCATGCTGATACTTTTTTGTGTGCTATTTATCTGTCCAAATGGATACATGAACAGCTTCCAGCCCATGTGGAATTTAGGACCTGTCCCAAACTAGAAACATCCTGTTCATTATTTTTTCAACTGGGCATTCTTTGTGTCTCATTCTAGATGACAATATAACACTATTTATTTAGGTTTACTTTTTTAGGTATTTCTAACTAAAACTAGATAAGGTGTCCCCTTCCAAAATCAGAATATATTCTTTGGATTTCATCTGACTGAAATAGGCAGTAATTTAAAGCCTCTTAATGTAATCAAAACTGCCAATTATTTCTTTGCTAATAGCCTTTGTTAAAAACATTCTAATGTTATAAAATTTTACAAATGACCTATCTCTTGAAATAGTTCCTTCAACTCCCTTGATTATGCCTTTGGCATGAAGCAGCATGAAGAGTTTTGCATTATGACATACCAAAATTCAAACCCCAGCTCAATTCAAACCTACCTAACTGTAGTCTTGGGCAAATTGTTTAATATCTTGGATATTCTCTCTAAAATATAAAACCTACCTTGTAAACATTGTTGGCACTGTAAAGAAGTGTAATAAATCACAGCTATTGTTGTTATAGTAACCTTCACATCCCCAAATAATGTGAAATACATGAACTGTATTTTCTTTTTGTTTTATGAATGATTTTCCTATTCAAAATATCTTACAAAAGGGATGGGTAGGGAGTTAGGAGAACTGAATTTTGATTATGTTTCTGGCTTAGTTACTCATTAGGTAAATAAATAATTAGAGATCAAGCATGTACCAGATACTTTGCTTAGACTTATAGTCTTGGGAAAGCCACTTTTTTGTTCTTCTGGGCCTAGTTCGTAATTGTGAATTAGAGATAATTTCTATTCCATCTACTTCCTGAACTATTTTGAGAATCAAAGATGATGAGCAAGAAAAAAAACTCCTTGAAAAGCAAATGGTACTATTTAAATAAATGAAATGTATTATTATAGAAAACACTATAATATCCCAAAGATAAAAATTATTAGATCAGAGTTGATGGAGCTTTGAAATTATCCCTGCTCAGAGTTCATCCCTAAAGCAAGAACAAAATGAGAAACTATAGAAGACTATGCCAGGTGTCCTTGTAAGAACTCACTAAATGTGTGACCCCCGCCTTGTAGATAGTTTATGTGGTTTGGCAAGATAAGAGTCCACTGTTTTCCAACACTTAGGATGAAACTCCATCCTCTCTTCTTTCACCTTTATTAGTCCTTGTCTATTCTGCGAGACTCCTTGAAATAATGAAGACAAACAAGCCTGGGGTCAGTAGACAGAAAGGATGGTTGTCTTGAGCACGGGGATTAGGAGAAGGTGTGGTAGGGGAGCCTTTGTGTCCCTTGGCATCCACCTCCTCCTCGCCTCCTGCTCTAGCCTCATTTAGAATCATCTCAGAAACCGAGATATTTTGCAAATATCCCTCCCAAGAAAAACACCTTAGCCAAACTGGAATGTCTTCCCTAAAAATAGCAGTCGCGTTATAGATGAAGCCACAATGCTTTCGGCCTCATGACTGGCTACATTATTTCACCCAACACTGCTTTAAAATGTGAAAGTAGGACAGTAGTACAAGTTGCCCACTCATTCCTGTTAGATTGCAAATTAGTAAAACTGTCTTTTGTTTTGTAAGCCAGTTTAAATTAATATTTTAAAGTTATTGATGTTAAGTACTTGTTTTCTATAAAAAGCTGATTTTTCAGTCCTGTTCATTAGCATACATAAAGAATGTTAAGTACTATATTTTTGTATTACTTGTATAATTGTAAAATAACAATTTCCTTTAAAGAAAGAAGGTCAGAGAGGGTTACTTTTGGCAATTATTACAAGTGAAACCTACTCCCAACCAAAATACCCAGTGCACATACTAACCAGCCTCATGAGGAGAGGTCAAAGGTGGCCAAAGGCAGCTCCTAAGAGACACTTCTCACCTCAGGCTCCAGGATGTAAAGGCTGCATGGGCAAGGATGATCCTGGAGACCGTTATGCCAAGTGCAATAGCCAGACATAGGAAGGAAAATTCTCCATAATCTGACATATATGTGGAATCTAAAAAAGTAAACACACAGAAGAGAGTAGATGGTGACTACCAGTGGCAGGGAGGTGAAGGAAATGGGGAGATGTTGGCCAAGAGTACAAAGTTGCAGTTATGCAGGTTACCTAAGTTTAGAGACCTGATGGTCAGCATGATGACTGTACTTAACAGTATTGGATTGAACACTAGAAATTTGCTAAGAGAATAGACTTCAGTTTTTCTCAACACACACACACACAAATCTATGTGAGATTTGTTATTTAGCTTGACTATAATAAGAAAACATTTCACTATATACATGTATATCACATCATGTTATATACCTTAAATGTATAATTTTTATTTTAAAAAGTCAGGAACCCTTACCTATCGCCATGCAGCTCTGTGTGTCGGTGCTGGACACTCAGACTGGTGAATTGTTCTTGTTGTATGAGGAGACAATACCTGCCACATTAAAGATCGAATACCTTGCATAGGAATACCTACTATCTATTTTCTCTTTAAACATAATATACTTTTATTAAAAAAATTAATTCATTTCATATCTACACTAAAATATTGCAAACCCTTGGTTCACATGTCAAAGAGAGTCACTCAGTATTGTGGTCAAAGGCACTTCTAATCATTAGTAATAGTTCCCAAGCTTTTGGATTTTATAAAGAAGACAATTTGCAACCCCCAAATCCCATAAGGTCATCATTTCAGAGTAAAAGACCTTTAAATTGAAAACACTTAACTTTAAGAAACACTCACTTATAGTGACTATTTTTCTCTTTTTCCCTCAGACCCAGAGAAACTCTGGTTACATGATCCATCCTCATATGCTGGCTCTGGTCCAGGGCTTCTTTCTTTATGCTTGTTGGTTGGGATGAGGCTCAGGCAAGGCTCTGTTGGTACCTCTAGTCCAGTATGCCCTGTGTTGTCTGCTTGGGCACCTGAGAATAGATCTCCCGGGACTAGGCATTCACTCCAGCATGTTTTAAGTTTAGATAGGGCATCTATTTTCTTTTTTTAATCCTCACCCAAATATGTTGAGAGAGAGAGGATGGGTGGAGAAACTGAGAAAGAGAAACATCAATATGAGAGAGAAACATCAATCAGTTGCCTCCCATACATGCCCTGACCAGGGATTGGACCCCCCACCAAGGTGTGTGCCCTGATTGGGAATCGAACCCGCAATCTTTTGGCATACAGGACGACACTCCAACCAACTGAATCACCTTGCCAGGGCTAAATAGTGCTTTCCCACTGAACTGCCTCTGTCGCCAGCACTTTGCTAGCGTTCATCTCAACTGAAGAACTGGGGTGAGTCTGGGGCAAACTGGGGCATTGAGAAGACGAATAGAATAAGCATTAGAACAGTGATAGAGATTTGATTTCTAAACTATAGGAACACATCTCAGAATAGGAAATTATATTTGACTAGAAGCCTGGTGCATGAAAATTAATGCACTGGAGGGGGCATTCCTCAGGCCGGCCTGCCCCTCTCACAGTCTGGGAGGCACCCAGTGATCAGGGAAAGGCAACGCCCCATCACACCTCTGCTGCTGCCACTGCCAGCAGTGCAAGCCTCAGCTGGCCCAGGTTACCTGAGCCTCGGGCTGCCCTGGGTGGCTGGGTAGCCGCCATCCGAGGCTTGCCTGTACCTCAGGCGGCTGGGGAGCTGAGGGAACTGGGGGACTCGGCCTTGCCAGCGCCTGCCGCCCCGTCGGGGCTCAGGGGACTGGGCGCCGCCATCTTGTGGCTGTGGGTGCTGCCATCTTTGAGGGCGTGGCAGCCAATTATCATATTCCCTCCTTATTGGATGTGGGCACTACCATCTTTGTGTGAGGGTCAATTAGCATATTCTCTCTTTATTAGATAGGACTAGAGGCCCGGTGCACAAAAATTTGTGCACTGGGGGGGGGGGGGGAGGGTCCCTCAGCCCGGCCTGTGCCCTCTCACAGTCTGGGACCCCTTGGGAGATAACAACCTGCTGGCTTAGGCCTGCTCCCGGGTGGCAGAGGGCAGGCCCAATCCCTAGGTGCAGCCCCTGGTCGGGCTCAGAGCAGGACCGATTGGGGAGTTTGGGCACCGCCCCCTGTCATGCACAGAGCAGGGCAGATTGGGAGGTTGCAATGCCACCCTCAGTCACGCTCAGGGTAGGGCCGATTGGGGGGTTGGGGCACCGCCCCCTGTCACACTCAAGGCAGGGTTGATGGGGAGGTTGTGGCACCACCCCCGTAATGCACATAGCAGGGCCAATCAGGGAGTTGGGGCGCTGCCCCCTGTCACTCATAGAGCAGGGCCCATCAGGGGGGTTGGGA
This sequence comes from Myotis nattereri, assembly GCF_964212035.1. NCBI lineage: Eukaryota > Metazoa > Chordata > Mammalia > Chiroptera > Vespertilionidae > Myotis > Myotis nattereri. The sequence goes on along the minus strand of NC_138079.1, from coordinate 52,939,747 downwards.
CTTCGTACCCTGTCACGCACAGAGCAGGGTCGATCAGGGGGTTGGGGAGCTCCCCCCTGTCACACACAGAGTAGGGCCAATAGGGGAGTTGGGGCACTGCCCCCTGTCACACACAGAGCAGTGCGGATCAGGGGGTTGGGGCACCACCCTCTATCACCCACAGAGCAGGGCCGATCAGGGGGTTGGGGCTCCGCCACTGTCACACTCAGGGCAGGGCCGATGGGGAGGTTATGGCTCTACCCAGTCACACACAGAGCAGGGCCCATGGGGGGCGGGGTGCCGCACCCTACACACACAGCAGGGCCAATCGGGGTTGGGGTGCCGCACCCTGTCACACACAGAGCAGGGCTGATCAGGGGGTTGGGGTGCCTTCCCTTGTCACGAACAGAGCAGGGCGGATAGGGAGGTTGTGGCCCCGCCCCCGTCACACACAGAGCTGCAGGGCGATCAGGGGGTTTGGGCGCTGCCCCCTGTCACACTGATCCCAGTGCCAGGAGGCCTCTCAGCTCCGCTGATCCCGGTGCTGGGAGGCCTCGCAGCTCAGCTGATCCTGGTGCTGGGAGGCATATTACCCTTTTACTGTATAGAATAGAGGCCTGGTGCATGGGTGAGGGCCGGCTGGTTTGCCCTGAAGGGTGTCCTGGATCAGGGTGGGGGTCCCCACTGGGGTGCCTGGCCAGCCTGGGTGAGGGGATGATAGCTGTTTGCAGCTGGTCACACACCCTTCAGGGTGGGGGTCCCCACTGGGGTGCCTGGCCAGTCTGGGTGAGGGTCTGAGGGCTGTTTTCAGGCTGGCAGGTGACTGAAGCTCCCAACTGCTCCTTTTTTTCTTTTTCTTTTTTGTTCTGGGCCAACTTTAGCTCTGGCTTCAGCTCTGAGGCCTCCGCTGCTGAAAGCAGGTATCTGGTTTGTTTATGTTCTATAATCGAAACACTGTATCAACTCCAGCTCTGAGATCCCGTCTGGCTGAAAGCAGGTTTCTGGGATTTTGTTTAGCTTCTATATTTGTAACAATGTTTCAAACTGCAAGCTCAGAGGCCGGCAAGGCAGGCAGGGAACGTTGGTTTCCTCCATCACTGAAGCAAGCAAGCCTCATGTTAGCTTCAAACTGCCTGGCTGACAGCCGCCATCTTGGCTGCCAGTTAATATGCATATCGCCCTGATTAGCCAATGGGAAGGTTAGCGGACGTATGCCTAATTACCATGTTTCTCTTTTATTAGATTGGGTAAGATAGAATTTCAGATAGTTTGACTTAATATATTATGGCTGTATGTCTTTCTCATACTTCTTTCTTTACATATATTTTCCAGTGTGCTTACATTATTTTATTTCATTATACTCTATGACATGGAAAACCTATTTTTAGCTTGTTTTGCCCAGTTTTCTATATATTTTTTCCCAGGGCGGGTTGGGGGAGGATAAAGATTTCACAAGTGCACACATACACATGTATACCCTGATAAAATTTTTGGTATCAAACCTTTACCATTCTATACAGGTACTTTGTCATTCCTGAGAACTTTTGTACATACTTTTAACTATAACATGTTTATTTTTCTACCCTATTTTTATGAGAGAGCAAAGCCCAAACATGTACTCTGGCTGGTGTGGCTCACTGGTTGAGCATTGTCCTATGCACCAAGAGGGCACGTGTCCAGGTTGCGGGTTAGATTCCCAATCGGGGGCTTACAGGAGGCAGCCAATCAATATTTCTCCCTCTCATCAATGTGTCTCTCTCTCCTTCTCCCTTCTCTCTAAAATCAATAAAAACATAATTTTAAAAAAAATTTAAAGCCCAAACATATGCATAGATATAAACAAATTTCAGAATCATAAAATGTTAACTTACATTTTGCTTTAAATGTTTAAGTTAAAAGTGACCTGGATAAAATCCATTTTGTTCAGCTTTTTAAATTCAGTGGTAGGAGTTAAAAAATGATTAATCGCCTGCACATTGTAATGCACCATCACTTTTATTAATACTAGAAATATCTTATAAGACATAGTTTTACATATGTGAAGTGTATGTGGGCAGTATTAAGAGTGACATATCACCTGGGTAATAGCTGACTTTCATCAGATTTGGAGGTACTACTAGGATGAATAATAATTAAAATATATGCCTAATCGCTGCCTGTCTGTCGGTAGTGCTAATTGCTGTCATTGAAAAGACTGAATTGTTTAAGAAAGAGAGAGAGAAAGAGAAAGTCATTCTTCATTGAAGCTATCTCCCTGTATCATTGGGAGCCTATTTTTAGTACCTATAGAAGTCATGATTTTTGAATTTATTAGGGGCTGTGATGAATGATAAAACAAATCATCCATTTACATATCTTGACACTGCTTTGGAGAATACTTATTTCTTACAAGCAAGTGTCACATTGTATATAAAAGCTGGCTAATTGTCTGCTAATCTTCTGCATTATCCAGAACTCTCTGATGTGGTATTCTATCAATAGTAATATTAATTTGACTTATTTCAAATGTATGAAATATCTTCTAAAAACCATTTCTTTTATAATTTCTGTTCTTTTATATTGTATAATTTTGCATTCAGCTGCTAATTAAGATTAGGAGTGCAAGAAGAATACATATCCACTTTAAACCCCCAAGCTTTTATAATACAAGAAAACACTAATATTTTATCCATTTTAAATGTAAAAAAGAGAGAAAGCATTTAAGAACATTACTAGATGTTGTGTTTGTTTTCATGGATTTTTTTCCACACAGTTCAATAGTTTCATTGATCTACTGTTTCTTACAAAAATCTGCCATGCTTTGTGAACTTCACTTTCTAATCTCATACAGCAACCCTTCCTTTATGTTATTCCTGCTCTCCCTGGTCCCAGAACAGTAGGGTTGCCTTGACAAATCTATTCAAAAGCCATTCCTCAGCCTTTATTGGTGGGGACTGGGGCCTTTGAAATTCTCTCCTCACTGCAACACAGCTGACATCTTCTTCCAGACAGAATGAATTAAGGAAACACAATAAGACACTTGATCTACCAGTCAAGGATCTTTCCACAGTGAGGACGGATTCCATGGTGCACAACCAGGGCAGCAAGCATCTAAAAATACACAATACGTGGTTGTTTACCAGAATGGCAATCAGCGATTTTTCCAACATGATTGATGGGATGATTTCTTTTAAAATAAAATCTGTTTGGAAATTCAGTGTGTGTGTGTGTGTGTGTGTGTGTGTGTGTGTGTGTGTGTGTGTGTTTTGGAAATTTTTTAAGAGATATATATGAGTTTAATCACATTTTTTGAGCCAGACTTAAAATCAGATTTAAAATGTATGGAAGGAATATAAATTATTTTTATTTCATTTGTCTGAATTGTAAGTTATTATTATCTTTACTATTGAAAGCTTTGTGTCCTCAGACACACCACTACAATTCACCAGATTGTATTTCTTTTGAACTCTTTAATACATTATTCATTGATCCAGGTTGAAGTAAAAATTAAGAGATGGTATCATTATAAGGGCCAGATTTTGAGGAGTAAGTATAAAAGCTATTTCTTCTAGTATTACAAAGACAAAGAATATAGTTTTAAAATGTAGCTACTTTTTCATGTGTTCAAAATAATATTAATTTCTATATAAAAGTTAATAATGGACACCCGTTTTAGTTTATTTTAATTATAATCCTAGCCTTCTCTTGGAAATATATTACATCACTAGAGGACCGGTGCATGAAATTCGTGCACGAGTACAGTCCTTAGGCTTGCCCAGCAATCAAAGTACAAGCATCTAGTGTGGAAGGGCAGGTCCCAGCTGACCTCTGGGCCCTGGGCAGCACCTGGTCCCCTGGCCCTGAGCATCCCCGTCGGTCTGAGTCACAGTGCCCAAGTCTCCACACAGAGATGCTGTGAGTGCGACCGGACACTGCGGGCCAGAGCGCAGCGTGGGCCTCTGGGCCACCCAGCGGCACTGCATGGAAGCCAGACAGGCAGCACGCTATCTTCCAGCCGGTCTCGCAGGCTGGCTCTTTGCGAAACCACAGGGAGCCCAACCGGCCCCTGTGGTCCCGGTGGCTGCAGCCTGGCTCACCCAGATGACACCGTGCAGGTGCAGCGTGGTTTCCTCACAGGTGCCCGGCACCTGAGTACGGGGGCTTCCCCAGTGCGCGAGCCCTGGCCTCCTGGGGGAGGGTAGCAGTGGGAGTGAGAGCAAGCTCGGCGGACATCCCGCATTCTCACCACACCTCTGTCCCGGTCACCCCCACCCCCAGGTAGCCGGCGAGAGGTCACAGTGTATCACCAACACGTGCCATGTTCCATGCCGCCCTCTGGTGGTCAAACTCCCGTTGAGAAGACAATTTGCATATTAGGTTTTTATTATATACGACTAGAGGCCCGGTGCACAAAAATTTGTGCACTTGGGGGGGAGAAGGGGGTCCCTCAGCCCGTCCTGTGCCCTCTCGCAGTCTGGGACCCCTCGGGAGATAACGACTTGCTGGCTTAGGCCTGCTCCCGGGTGGCAGAGGGCAGGCCCAATCCCTAGGTGCAGCCCCTGGTCGGGCTCAGAGCAGGGCTGACTGGGGATTTGGGGCGCCGCCCCCTGTCATGCACAGAGCAGGGCCGATAAGGGGGTTGGGACGCAGCCACTGTCACACTTAAGGCAGGGCCGATGGGGAGATTATGGCTCTACCCCATCACACACAGAGCAGGGCCCGTGGGGAGGGGGGGTTGGGGCGCCGCCCTCTATCACCCACAGAGCAGGGCCAATCAGGGGGTTGGGGCGCCGCCACTCTCACACTCAGGGCAGGGCCGATGGGGAGGTTATGGCTCTACCCCGTCACACACAGAGGAGGGCCCGTGGGGTGGGGTGTTGGGGCTCCGCACCCTGTCACACACAGAGCCGCAGGGCGATCAGGAGGTTCGGGAGCTCACCCCTATCAGGCACAGAGCAGGGCCGATCAGGGGGTTGGGGGCGCCTTCACCTGTCAGGAACAGAGCAGGGCTGATAGGGAGGTTGTGGCCCCACCCCCTGTCACACACAGAGCCACAGGACGATCAGAGGGTTTGGGCGCTGCCCCCTTTCACACTGATCCCGGTGCTGGGAGACCTCGCGGCTCCACTGATCCCGGTGCTGGGAGGCATATTACCCTTTTACTATATAGAATAGAGGCCTGGTGCATGGGTGCGGGCTGGCTGGTTTGCCCTGAAGGGTGTCCCGGATCAGGGTGGGGGTCCCCACTGGGGTGCCTGGCCAGCCTGGATGAGGGGGTGATAGCTGTTTGCAGCTGGTCACACACCCTTCAGGGTGGGGGTCCCCACTGGGGTGCCTGGCCAGTCTGGGTGAGGGTCTGAGGGCTGTTTTCAGGCTGGCAGGTGACTGAAGCTCCCAACTGCTCCTTTTTTTCTTTTTTCTTTTTTATTCTGAGCCAGCTTTAGCTCTGAGGCTCCAGCTCTTAGGCCTCTGCTCCTGAAAGCAGGTATCTGGTTTGTTTAGGTTCTACAATCAAAACTCTGTATCAACTCCGGGTCTGAGATTCCGGCTAGCTGAAAGCTGGTTTCTGGGGTTTTGTTTAGCTTCTATATTTGTAACAATGTTTCAAACTGCCAGCTCAGAGCCCTGCAGCGGCAGGCGGGGAACGTTGCAGTCCTCCGTCACTGAAGCAAGCAAGCCTCATGTTAGTTTGAAGCTGCCTGGCTGCCGGCCGCCATCTTGGCTGGCAGTTAATTTGCATATCTTGCTGATTAGCCAATGGGAAGGGTAGCGGTCGTACGCCATTTACCATGTTTCTCTTTTATTAGATAGGATGGTTTAATGAAGGTCACCTGTATTCTCAATATCAACACATATGATTTGCAGAATTGTAGAAGATAAACTTTCACAGTCATGTAGGTCATCAATAATTACTGACTGTTTGCATAAGAAAACCTTTTATAGTGTATGAAAAATAAATTGAATATACTTCTCGTGGATAAATTAATCTCTACAACCTGAAAAGTTGGTCTTGGCTTAAATTATGCTTCAACAGGAAATTGTCTCTATTACATTGCAGAACTGCTGTAATTGGGTCTCTAGCTCAGAACCATTAGACACTTCAGTGGAGTCCATGCTGCCTGACTGCCCTCGAGTCTCTGCAGGTATGTGTTTGATGAGATGTATGGGTTTTGTGTGTTTTTTAAGGTGAAAAGAATATGCTTATGAAATGTGGAATTCTGTTTTGCAAATTAAGCATGTTGTTCTGCTTTGAATCTTCAAACGAGTTATTGATAATATACGGCACGGGTCTGATCCACTACCAGAAATTTGTTAAGTAGCTAAAAATGTGTACCATCAAATTCCGTAAAGATGAATAGGTGAAACAATCTGAGAGTACTGAAGACAGTTGCTGTTGAAGCTTAGGAAAACAAGATGTCCATAAATTAAAAGTTGATTATAAGACAAGGACTGGGTAGCCATGCAGGATCTCAGAATATTTGTCTCTGATTGAGTACCAACTCAGTGATACAATAGGCAGTCAAGTCTCTGATTTGGGAAAAAGAGACTGCTGTGGCATAGAGTCTTTAGAAAAGGTTTTCATGCAAAAGATTTTGGCTGGACTTTGTGTGTTAGGATTTGGATTGTCAGAAGATATACAGGATGGCATTTTAGTCAGAAGAAACAGTAATGTAAGGAATAAGTGCTAGAATGGATATGAAGATGTTCTCAGGAAACGAAGGCAGAACTGGCTGCTACTGAAAGGAAGGAAGTGGAGGGTGAGCCCCTCAGGTGGGCTCCAGACCGTGGATGGATGGCTAACACTGGTTCCTACAGACTTTGTACTTTTGTCTCTAATCTCTAGATTGCTTCTGGTTTTGGCTTTCACCATTCTCAACCATTCTTGATAGTAAACACAAATTGAGCGATGATATCTGGTTATGGCTACAGAACAGAAATGGGCTTGGTTTGACCATAGATGCCAAAAAATAAGCAGAAGTTTTGAACATGAACTTCTCCAAGCAGCATTCAGAGGAGAGAGTGAATCACTACATATTTAGAGTTGCAGACATGTTTATGCATTTGAAGGAAATAATTTGGACAACATTTTAAGTACTAGGTAAAGAACTGTTATAAATAAATTTCACTATCATTATAGCCTAAAATCATGGGACTGGGAAGGAACAGTTTTGCTAGTCACTAAGGATAATAAGAAGAGAGGCCAGTCCCATTTCCACCCCTTCAGTCCCAGATCTGGGAGAAATAAGACAGTCTATTAAATGCTGATTTAGAGCAAATATCACTTCCTAGAGGACATTGTCTCATCCTAGAAGACACTATAGCTGAGTCTTCAAAAAATCCTTTCACCATTCTATCAAGCCTGCTGCGTAAGGGTCATGGGGAACATGGTAAGACCAGTGAATGTTGGCAAGCCTAAGGCTCTTTTTTGTCCCCGCACTTGCTCTCTCTGATGGCAGCCAGCTGTCATGTTGTGAGCTGCTCTGTGGAGAGGTCCATGTGGCAAGGAATTGGTGTCTCTGGCCAAAAGCCAATGAGAACCTGAGGGCTGCCAACAGCCACATGAGTGACCTTGGAAGAGGATCCTGTCCCTGTTGAGCTTTGTGATGCCTGCAACCCCAGCCAAGACATTGACTGTGGCCTGTGAGAGACCCGGTTCCAATTATCCAGCTAAGCCATGCTCAGATTCCTGACCCACAGGAACTGTGGGTGATGTGTCTTGTTTTAAGCTACCAAATTTTGGGGTGATTTGTTCCACAGTAGTAGATAATTATTAATGCAATAGGTTTAAACTTCAGCTCTCGTGGTCTCAAGGTTAAGTAAAAGCAACCTTAACTTTTTTGAGACTAAAACCTTATAAAGCTCATTTTTGCTCTGATACCTTAGGGTTAAGAGCAACTCTTTCTAAAAAGGCACTAAAAAACTCATTGAAGACAATTCATTCCTCTACTTCAGTGGTTTTCAACCTTGGCTGTACATTAGAATCACCTGGGAATCTTTTTAAAATCCTGAGTCCTGGGCCTCAGCCTCTGGAAATTCTGTTTCTTTGTTATGGGGTGGGGCCAAAATGGCAGCAGCAGGCAAGCAAGCTACCAAGGACAGGGGTGTAAGAGTGAGCACCTCCTGCCAACCCAGAACCTCTTGGGTGGGGCCACAACATTAGTATCAAAGAAACAGAATTTCCAGAGGATGAGGCCCAGAAATCAAGATTTTAAAACGATTCCCAGGTGATTCTAATGTGCAGCCAAGGTTGAAAACCACTGCTCTACTTGTTCCCCTACTGCCTCATTAGACTTGGCTGTACAATTTATCAGAGAGAAGATACTAAGTTTCTTATCACATTCATTTGATCTTACATTAAGTCATCTCACTATTCAGCTCTTCTCTGACCCAATTTTTCTTAGGGCAGAACTTACTCTCTGTAACCTTCTATTCCCTGTGGGATGTTATTCCAACACATTTGGCTTAAATGAGGAGGAGATTCCCTATACATTCCCCTGCCTATTTCAAGTATTTATTGAACATTTATTATGTTCCAGGTACTGGGGACATAGCAGTCAACAATAGGTTGTCATGACTGTTTTTTCCCCCAAAACAAAACACATTTTTTAAAGAACTGTTTCCTGGCCTTCTGCTAGTGGGTAGGTTCTTTCTTGTGAAGCTGGTATCAACATTAGGTTGCATCAAATGATAAAAGAGTTAGGGCTGGCACCCCAGTATTTTCCACACCAACTTATAAAAACTGAACAGCTTTCAATCAAAATCAGTGATTTCCCTTAAAGAATCCTTACAAAAATGTTAACAAGGCATGTAACATAATCAAAATGAGGTTTTAAAAAAGATTTGAGGGAAGTGAGAAGCCAGAAAACAGTAGACTCAGCAGGCTGTGGTGATAGAGCTGGTATATGAGGTTGATGGCATGTACTGAAGAGGCAGCAGTGGGAACAGCGAGGGTGGGAGAGCCCTAACAAATAGGACTCGACACTCCTTGATGATAAATAGATGGGTTGTGGAGGCTAATAGGAAAGGAAGAGACAATGGTAAGTTCCAGTGAAATGTTACTGGAATAATGAAAATACCATTGCTAGAATAGGGGAAAAGGAAAGGGAATTCAATTAAGGAGAAAAAATGATGAAATTGTTTTATGACCTACTTAATTGAGGTGATAGCAATTCTGGTGATGGCAGGAAATTCAAATGGAAATAACCAAAGGTTGTTGAAGTACATTTGAATCACCTGAAATTCTCTGATCAATAATTCTGTTATCTACAATTTAAAATGTTAGTATTATTTGAAGATTTCAATATGTGTACTGAACACTGGTTAGTAATGGGTATTCAAACTATATGTTCAATTTAGCGAAGTCTTTTTTTTCCAGCTTTCAACATTATAGAGTTTTTGTTGTTGTAATATGCTTCTTATCTTTTGACTGGAAGTTTCATGGTCATAGCAATAAAATTTCCTGTAAAAATACATATTCATTTAATACTTTATTTTTCCATTATTACTAAAAACGTAGTAATTACTAAATTTAATCCTATAGGAGTGAGTGAAAACACAAAAACTTGTGTTTTCCTCTATATAAAAATAGATCTATTGATCATAATAGTTTAATTTTATGAATGTTGTTACCTATGACTATATATTTTAAGAATAGATAAAATACAGTTTTTAAATTATACTTAAAATGTCACTGATAATTATTTCACTATAGTTATATTGTTCTTACTTTCCTTTTGAAAGCAAATGTAATACTTGACAATGCCATGCTTAAGAGTGGGCAATGTTGCACCTTCTACTTAAAATGAAGTCTGACTTTTCAGTTGTCATAGCATATAGTGAATGGTGGAATTCTGACGGATCTTGAGTATGTGTCTAGTGCCCCACTTTTTCTTATTAATAGTGTTTCCTACTAGTAATATCAGTCAGCTAAAAACACTGTTACTCAGAGAATTATGTAATAGGTTAATAGGATCTGGTTTAGAGTATAGCCCACACTGATTGTTTGTACATTTGTTATAAAATGGCAACAGCAAATATATGGTCATTTATAGAAATGTTATGAAGATAATTTTTTAAGTGTCTGGAGGGGTATTTGAGTTCACCAGAAGGAAGGCACTGTAAAAAGTAATGTGGTGCTATGTATTTTCATTAGGCATTTTAGAATTTAAGGTTATAATTTATTTTAAGACTATTATTGATCATTTGGATCCTATAGGAGTGAAAAGGCATTTCTAAAAATATTCTCCTTTCCATTTCCTTATCTAATTTTATTTTTAAACAATAAATAACTTAGTTATTTTTGTTTTCCTATGTTTTCTGTGACATTGATATGGTCACAAAATACTATACAGAAACCAGAGTCACAGAAAGGTAGAAAATATAGTGACAAAATCAAAAGGCAAACTACCAGTGGAAAGAAAAATGCTCAGTAGGTCAAAGAAGTCGGGGCACAGTAAAGCTTAAAGCAACATTTGGGTAGCAGTAAAGATGAAATTAGAAGTGATCTTGTATGGTGTGCTGCTCCCCAAAGATAGCTAATATAATTTTTGGCCATGTCTGAGGAGGCATTCTCCCAGGGTGAATGAAAGGAAAGCAAAACCTGAATGTTGGAAACCAGACAAGGTTACAGAGCATTGACATCTTCGGACTTCTTACAAGTCTGGACACAGCTTGTTTGGCTGGCGCATGACTGACAGGCTGCTCTTTGCCAGGCTGCTGCTAAGGCTGCTGCTAAGGCTCCTAGACTTCCCGCTCCCTCCAGCTGTGCTCCTTACACGCAGCTCTGGGTATGTGCATTCATTCTGCAAGTATTTGCCGTGGCCTGAAGCTGCTCCAGGGACAGACATAGCAGGTAGTTACAGGAGAGAAGGTCCTACATGGAGCTTACCATCTAGTAGCGGAGACAGTTATTAAACAAGATAAATAGGAAAGAATATAGTATGTTAGATGGTGGAAGTTGGTAGGAGAAATATAAAGCAGGAAGAAAGGGCCTGAAATATATGTATGTGTAGGGGAGGATTTGAATTTTTAGGGAGGTGGCAGGAAAGACCTCACTGAGAAGATGACATTTCTAGGATGGTCCTTCTAGTTCTGACCTCTACCACCTCCCATTGATAAAAACAACAGTATTGCCTTCCTGACTTCAGAGATCCTTGTCATAGACTTCGGGGTTTCTGTTCAGCTCTGAAATCTGTGCCCTAATTCCTTCCCCATAGTCTCTTGTCCTCAGTTCTTGAAAACCTGACCAACACATCAGACCCATGTTACCCTAAGGTTTATGGTAACCATAAGTATAGCTACCAGCAAGTTATTAAGGCTATACCTATCCCACTCTTCCTTACACAACACACATAGAAAAGTATAACATCTGTTCAGCACTCTGGAGTTCACAGGCAGGGTTGCTTATGTCCAGGTGAGACGATGGTGCCCTCCTGGCTGACTTGCAGGATGAGGAGGCAATATTTTTATATACTTGTGACCACCAGGCACACAGGATGGAAAGCCCTGCCCCACAGCTTTAATTTTTCACCTGTTGCCTGAACCTAAATTCACTAAATGATGTGGTTTATGTGCCTATCAACATATTTCCTCCCAGAACTTGTATTATTCCCATTTTTCCTTGTTCTTGTCATGCTTGAGACAGGCTTTTCTCTATTGTTTCAGCTTACCTAGAACACTTGGTGTGAATTAGGGCACCTCACAATTAGAACAATAACAGCAGAAATGTTTTTTTAAAAAAGAAGAAGCCGAAGCCGGTTTGGCTCAGCAGATAGAGCATCGGCCTGCGGACCAAAGGGTCCCGGGTTCGATTGCGGTCAAGGGCATGTACCTGGGTTGCGGGCACATCCCCAGTGGGAGATGTGCAGGAGGCAGCTGATCGATGTTTCTCTCATCGATGTTTCTGACTATCTGTCTCTCTCCCTTCCTCTCTGTGGAAAGATCAATACAATATATTTAAAAAAAAATAAAAAGAAGAGGAAGAAGAAGCAGCAGCAGCAAGATGTAGGGGGAGGGGGGGTAAAGAGCCTTAGTAGATCTCTTAAGAGTTAAGAACTAAACTTGAAAACTGACTATATTTAGATGATCTTGTCTTGGTTGTGAATATAGGAGAAGGGGACTGCTGATAACATTTTCCTAAACTGTCAAGCCTTATTTCCCCTCCAGAAAAGACAGTGGGAAATTAGTAATTTCTAGGTGAATTTGAATTGTAGAAAACCTGCTAATGTAACCCTAATTTCATCCAGATTGACTGTTTACATTGGCTAAACTTACTGAATATTTGCTAAATATTCACTTCACTTTATTGCTGAAAATATGTCTTGAGAAAATGACACTAAGGAGTTATATCTCTTCTTTGTTAGTGAATAATCACTTCCTTCTAAAGATAGCAATGAAAAATCTGCAGTAATTGCTTCTAGAATGTGGTGTCATTCAGAATGTATAGACAAGTTGAGTTGTCTAATATGTTTTTAGACTCAGCTCAAGTTAATTAGGTAATTGAAAATCTATACTTTGCCTTACAAACAGACCTTAAAAGTCAGGACATTTTAGCATATATGATACTGTCTCACTTTTTGACTCCATGTACTGTACAAGAATTGTTGCATTCATTCAAAGGATAGATAGTTTAATCCTTTAAATGATGCTTTCAGTAAATAAATAGTACTTCTCAGGCAGTTTTTGTTCTTTACTCTAGAATTGGCCTTGTAGCTGTTATTCATCAGTTAGCTTCCCTATTCATTGTTCTATGCTACCTAATAATTATTAGTTAATTTAAGGGATAAGTGTTCTAAAAGTTGACCACCAGAAATTCTTGTGCTTTCAGTGAATCATTCATGATAATTAATTGGAATCAGGAATTCTGGGGATTTAAAGAATCATTTAAAATAACCTATCTAAATTCTATATGGTATTTATGTAGATCACCAATATTTGCATACTTAATCAGGTCCAATGTGATCCCGTGATTTTGACTCTCAGTTTTCCAATAATCACAGTGAATATAAGTAGTTTCATTCCAGAAATCTCACTTTTAAAAAAATTAAAAATAGCCACCATGTTTTTTACAGCTTTCTGAACCAATTTGTGAAAATCCTTCGAAGAATTTGGCAGTAAAGGTGGCAATCTCCTTTTACTGAGCTAACTCTTCCATTTAAAGATAAAAAATTGTAAGACTAATTATTTTTTGAATGCTTTGGGATACATAATTGAATAATATGAATTTGTACTTGAAAGTTATGTTATGAAATAATTTGGAAGAGCTGTTACTTTTACTGTCCCCATAGCAGTGTCTCATGGCTCTTAATGCTATGTTCCTAATTGTTGGAAAAGTAAGTTGAGGATCACTGGTACCTAAGACAGAAACTTTTGTCCTTTTTACCATAAGTATTGGTCTCCTTGCCATGGCTGTGCTTCACTTGTCCTCTTTTTCTCTACCTCTGTGTCAAGTTCTGTCTGGGTCACTGCTCTTGATGGCTTTCCGTGTGTGTGTGTGTGTCTGTATTTCCCTTCTCTCTCTCTCTCTCTCTCTCTCTCTCTCTCTCTCTCTCTCTCTGTGTGTGTGTGTGTGTGTATTTCCCTTTCTCTCTCTCTCTCTCTCTCTCTCTCTGTGTGTGTGTGTGTGTGTGTGTGTGTGTGTGTGTGTCTCACATCTGGTCTAGTCTCTATGTATGACTCTTACAGTTTTTGTCTACTGTGTCCTCCTGACTTCAGTCTCCCCACCTAGGGATTCCTATAGCCTCTGGCATCACATCTCCCCCAGCCCACAGTCTCTGCCTGCACCTGCCTGACCTGTGGTGTTCACTGAGTCCACTGAGCTTTACTTCTCTTTGACTATGGGATACATGCCACCCTCAAGTCACAAGGTCTCTTCTCTTGACATAGTCCCTGTCTGCTCCCACCTACACCCTACCCTCCCTGCCAGCTCTGTCCTGTCACTGAGAGACATCAAATCACCAGAGATAATGTATCTGCTGGCAAAAATAAACCAAAAGAAACCTCACCAGAGAAATTGCATTGCTTTCTAGACATGATTCACAACATCTAAAATAAATACTTTGGTATGAAGTGAAAATTCAAAATGAACATTAGACACCATGGATAGGCCAAATATGTTCTATTTATAAAATCCCAAGATGTTCTAAGTTGATTATCAGTACTTTAAAAGAAGGGGTATTTTTTTAAGGTTTTGTTTCATCATATTCTTTTCTTTTTCAATATATTTCTTTATTGATTTCAGAGAGGAAGGAAGAGGGAGAGAGAGATAGAAACATCAGTGATGACAGAGAATCATTGATGGGCTGCCTCCTGCACACCCCCCACTGGGGATCGATTCTGCAACCTGGGCATGTGCCCTTGACCAGAATCAAACCTGGGACCTTTCAGTCTGCAGGCCTATGCTCTATCCACTGAACCAGACCAGCTAGGGCTATTTCATCATATTCTTAAAATATAATCTTACTTTAAAGGAAAATAGTTATATTTAATTATAAATTTTGAGAGATAATTTGTTTGACCAGTGACTTCAGTTTTTAGTCATCAAAATGGATTTAACTAATATATCATGTGCAAATATTCTTTGAGAATTGGTACTAGTATTTCTGTCCATATTGTCTGTTAATATCCCCTTCAGTCATACATATCTCACCACAAGTATTCAATATGTTATACTAATAAATAAAGTAATCATGTACCAGCTAGTTTACAGATATTTTGAAAAATCTCATGGCACAATCCTTGACAGAATTTAGTTATATTACAGAATTTTATAATTTCTAAAATACTGTAGAAGTTGTTGAAAATTTGGGCAAAGACACATGAACATAATTTTAAGTTTGTGTAACAATGATTTCTGTAAATGAGACTATTATAAGAAACCCTAAATTAAATTTTCACCTTCATTTCGTGTTATTATGTTTTACTTTAAATATATGTTCCAGATGAATATGTTACTTTTCATTTCAAACTCCATAACCAACATTTATGATGAAGAGCTTTAGATTTATCATGACCGTGGGAAATTTGTATTCTCCCAAATATGTGGAGAATTCTACGATATGGCCAGATAAAGATATACATTCACATTATCTATAAGATGTAGATAATACTAAAACCAACATATTGGGTTTTGTCAGAATTAAGTGAAATAACCTACATAGGACTATTAAAATAGTACTGGGCATATAGTTAGGACTCAAAATATAGGTGGTCCTCACTTTGCAAAGTTCTAGTATATACAAATTTCAGCCACCATAGTTTAGCTAAATAACACCAACTCCCCTGGAAAAAAAGTTCAAATTTCAGTTACCACAATATATTAAGTGTGAATGATTGCATTAAGTACAAATTTCTATCTAAATGGTAGATGGCACATTATGATCAATGGCCAGTCAGCACTTCTGTCAAAATCTGTCGCTGACTTACCACTATATATCTGATATTCAGTTCATACACAGATAGCACTAACTTCCATTTTACAAAGTGGATGATCAAAAGCGAGACTTGGCCAACAAAGATAAAAGTGCAGGAAAGAAATGAAATGCTGGAAATGAAATTAGAAAGTGTTTGTGACAAAAAAGATGAAGATGTCCCAGAGGAAATGACATTAGCAAACAAACAAAAACACTTCACATCAAATGAACTCTGAGATATTTCATGACATTGGAAGTGTAAAGGATAAAATGTTGGAAGCTGCTCTGACTTAGGAGTATGATAATTTGCCAAGGCATAGAAAAGATTTGCTTGAACTGTATCATAAGTTATATGACAAGAAGGCAAGCACTGTTAAAACTACTCTTAATAAGTTTTTATAAAGAAATAAAGTAACCACGGACATAGATAATAGTGGGGTGAAGGCCTGGGGAGGGGTTTGGAGTGGGGAGTAGGGGGTCAATGGGAGAAACAATAAAGATAAATTTTAAAAAATAAATTAAATTATTGGAAAAGGAAGGGGGATGAAGAAGTACAAATTTCCAGTTATAAAATAAGTCATGGAGATGTAATTTGCAGCATAAGGAATACTGTCAATAATATTGTAATAACTCTTTGGTAACAGATGGTTACTAGAGTTACCGTAGTGACCACTTCATAAGGTATATAAATGTTGGATCACTATGTTGTATACATGAAACTAATATAATATTGTATGTCAACTATAATCTATACTAATAAAAGGGTAATATGTTAATTAGACTGGGAGACCTTCCGGACAAAGCCATGGTGGCGGGGCCAAGGCAGAGGCGGTTAGGAGCTATCAGGCCAGGAGGGGATGGCAGTTAGGGGCGAGAAGGCCAGCAGGGGGAGGCAGTTGGGGGCGAGCAGGCCGGCTAAGTGGGGGGCAGTTAAGGGTGATCAGGCTGGCAGGGGGGGCAGTTGGGGGCGAGCAGGCCAGCAGGGGAGGGCATTTGGGGGCGAGCAGGCCGGCAGCGGGGAGCAGTTGGGGGCAATCAGGCCTACGGGGAGGGCAGTTGGGAGCAAGCAGGCTGGCAAGGTGGCACAGTTAGAGGCTATCAGGCCAGTGGGGGGGGGGGGCAGTTGGGGGCGATCAGGCTGACAGGGGGGCAATTGGGGGTGAGGAGTCTGGCCGGGGAGCATTGCGGGTGATCAGGCCAGTGGTGGAGAGGCAGTTGGGAGCGAGCAGGCTGGCAAGGGAGGGCAGTTAGGGGCAAGCAGGCTGGGAGTGGTTAGGAGCCAGCGGTACTGGATTGCGAGAGGATGTCCCAGATTGTGGGATTGGGCCCAAACCGGCAGTCGGACATCCCCCAAGGGGTCCCAGATTGGAGAGGGTGCAGGCCGGGCTGAGGGGCACACACACCCCTGCCCCATGCACAAATTTCATGCACCGGGCCACTAGTTAAAAATAAATTTTTAAAAAACTGAAAGAAGAAAATAAAGTATCTTAATTCTCAATGTTTCTAAGTTTTAAATTGTGGTGTACTGAATACAACTATTTTTACTTTTTTTTCATTTTCCTATTTATTTTTTGCTGACAGTAAAGGGATTGATAATCTTTTGGCAAAAAAATAAAGACCACAGAACAACCCTAGTTTTTCCCATTATTACTATTATTACTTTATTGGTTTCAGCTTGTACAGTCATTTCTATAGTCCCACACTTCTATGCAAAGCAACGCATGGTAGTTATTTTATCCAGCCAGTCGACTACTATATATAGTTTTAGAGAAATTGTTTGTTACTTTTCAATATTTGAGGAAACTTTCTATCATTTCTCTCCTGCTTCTGTCTTTGTATTTTCTATATTATGTAAGTCCTGATTCTAGTGATGTCTCATTATAGAGTAACTCTTGGAGCCTCCCAATATATCTTCTACAGAAGAAGTATAGTACTTAAACTTCTCAGTTTTTCTATTCTTCAGTATCCTCCCTTATTTCTCATTCTCTTAAACCTATTAAATTCAGCACTGACTCTTTTCCTTTCATTCTTCTTCCTGCTACTGTCCTATTCTTCCCTCTTCTCCCACAACGCCTGTCAGTTCCTTAGTACATTGCCTTCCTTTCAAAATGACACCTCCCTATCACATATTCTTATGAGAAACTTCTTTAAATTCATTGGCTTCTTCCTTTATGTTTCATCTACATTTCTGTCAGTCTTAAAAGACAAATGTTTTCCTTGAATTTAAATTATTACAAGAAATTCTATGTGAGCAAAATGTCAAATTCTAGCTGGAAGTTGACCGCATTAATGCTATGATAGGCAACAAAATGAAAATAAATAATGCATATTTTCACTGTATATCCTGGTGTACTTCTTGAACCATGTGAATGTATAGTCATATATTCAGAAAATGTTAGTAAACTTCACGTTAAATAAATAATGACAATAGAAATCTTGGTTTCAGTTTTCCATTGACAATTTGTTTGTTATAATTGCTTCCTAAAGTTCTGAGGCTTTCAGAAGAGGAAACCTTCATCTGTCTGATGTTATTTGCACACACATAGAATGAAGAGCAGCTACTGGGGGCTACATGGACTCTAGGCACATAAATGTGGATTTGGGCATGAGTGTTACTCAGAAGAGAAGCTGATAGCCTGGTTGTATGTCTTTAAGACCTTGAGAATCATAGTGATGTGACTTTGAAAGAGAATTCCATTTTATCAGCTAATTTATTGCCTCTTTGTCGAAAGCCAAGGGCTTTGTCAGGTTTAAAATGCTACACGGAGTTTTTAATCTACATATTTAGATGAAGTTACTGTATTGGAACTTGTCATTTTAAGTCTGCTACTGCCTCTTGAATTTTTCATGGTCATTACTGCATGTCATGTTACTGAATGTGTTCTTTTTTTGTTTGTTTTTCCCAAAAAAGATACTAGGGTCTCTGTTTCTCTTGCTTCAGTTCATAGTGTCTAAAGGAGATTCCAGGGGAATTCACAGAGGCCCAAAACTTATAATATAATGGCACCAAAATCAATTAATTGGAAATCTAGTTAACAAAAATTAATTCTCTCAGTATCTAAAAGAATTATCTCCTGTAAACAGAAATTTTAGTCTACTTCTCATTCACTTCTCTGAGCCCATGCTACATCCTGAATTACTGGTTGCATTAGTCATAAGCTTTCAGTACTGTTAAGTGTATTTTACTGTGCAGCATGATAGAAAATTTTCATGTTAAAGCAGTTGTGCATCTCCTGCTCTACAGTGGAAGCGAAGCACAGATTCCAATGTAGAAGTGCGCCCCAATTGCAGTAATCAGTGCAGGAACATCCATAAAGCTTTTAGGTGACTTCAGGGCAAAGTCACCTAAGCCATGTCTTTAAATCTTGCCTGGCATAACAAGAACCTTTAAACCAGCGGTTCTCAACCTTCCTAATGCCGCGACCCTTTCATACAGTTCCTCATGTTGTGGTGACCCCAATTTCATTGTTACAAATTGAACATAATTAAAGCATAGTGATTAATCACAAAAACAATATGTAATTATATATGTGTTTTCCGATGGTCTTAGGCGACCCCTGTGAAAGGGTCGTTCGACCCCCAAAGGGGTCGCGACCCACAGGTTGAGAACTGCTGCTTTAAACTTTGTCTATCTATGAATATACCTGACTCATCACCATAGTGCCTTTCAACCCACCCCTACTCAACTCAACTGCTCTTCCTGCCTTATGCAGATACTTAAATTCTTCACTTCTGGTGAAGCCATGGGGTTTTTATATTTAATATTACTTCACAGCACCAGAAGTTCATAGCTCATGAATATCACAGATGTATAAAATAAAAGGGAAGATTTTTTTCTGTATACTCTAAATCTCTTTGTGGTCTATGTTGTTGTATCATATATGAGTAAAATGACAAGAAGAATAACAGCAGAAAGTTTTTTTTTCCTCTTAAAAAAGATACTAGTGTCTCTGTTTCTCTTGCTTTTAAAAGTTCTTCAGTCTTTATCTAAAATTAAAAAAATCAAGGAAATTCTACATTGGCGACATTCTAACTTTTCTCTATATATTTTGTAAGAATAAAAGCATCTGGGCCCTAACCGGTTTGGCTCAGTGGAGAGAGCATCGGCCTGCGGACTGAAAGGTCCCAGGTTCGATTCTGGTCAAGGGCATGTACCTGGGTTGCGGACACATCCCCAGTAGGGGGTGTGCAGGAGGCAGCTGATCGATGTTTCTCTCTCATCGATGTTTCTAACTCTCTATCCCTCTCCCTTCTTCTCTGTAAAAAATCAATAAAATATATTTTATAAAAAAAAAAAGCATCTGGTATCACTGTCCTTTGGCTCCTGCTCCTGTTATCACCTCAGCAGAACAGTGTTAATTTTTATTTACCTTGTGAGTTATCTCATAGAGCAATAAATGACTCTGTTTAATGCCTACACTGACTTGATTAACTCTTTTTTTGTGTTATTACAACTTTAATGTTCTTGTTGTATGTAATTTACCTTTGGGTGTCATTTTTTCTTAACTGCATAACATGTCTTTGATGTCTCACTTTGTCTTACACTGTTTTCTACTTAAAAATCCACACAAAGGATTGATAGTTTAATTACTTCAGTTGTTTTGAAGTAGTTTTAGTGAACTAAATTGTTGTAATGTGTGGTGCTAACTGTCTCACTGAGAGGTGGAAAGTGTCACTCTTCTGTACTCAGCTGCCACAGTTTTACTGAATTCCTGATTTTGCTTCTTATACTCAGAGCGGGACTTCCCAGTGGCCGGTCTCTGGATCTTGTCTCCTGCCTTTGCCTTCTGTTTTGCCCCTTGATTAATGTGGTTCTTACGGACCTACACCTGCCCTTTGGTGTCAGTGCTGAGTTTCTAGGGCAGCCGTGGGCAAACTACTGCCTGCGCGCAGGCCGTTTGAAATGAATAAAACTAAAAAAAAAAAAAAAAGACCTGTACCCTTTTATGTAATGATGTTTACTTTGAATTTACATTAGTTCACACAAACACTCCATCCATGCTTTTGTTCCGGCCCTCCGGTCCAGTTTAAGAACCCATTGTGGCCCTCGAGTCAAAAAGTTTGCCCACCCCTGTTCTAGGGCCTCTGCAGAGTGGGGGAAACTATAAAATTAACACCATCACCCTCTCTAACTTTTACACCATTCTTACATCTGGTCTGCTCTGTTGAGTTAATCACATTAAAAAAGTTGGGCTCTTTTGGCGTGTGTGTGTGTGTGTGTGTGTGTGTGTTTGGAGACATATTTCACATATATGTAAAATGAAACTTCACATATATTCTTTTTTTAATTAAATTTATTGGGATGACATTGGTTCATAGGGTCATATACATTTCAGGTATACATTTTTCTGATACATGACCTGTTACTGCATTGTGTGCCCACCACCCAAAGTCAGTTCACCTTCCGTCACCATATATTTGGCCCCCTTTATCCTTTACTGCCTTTCACCCCTTTTCCTCTGGTAACCACCGTGCTGTTGTCTGTCTGTGTCTGTGAGTTTCAGGGGTTTTTTTCTTTTTTTTTTTTTCTTAAACATTACAAATTCAGTTGAGAAGAGGGAAGGAGGCGGAAGCAGTGGAGAGGGGAGAATAAGTAGAATCCTAGTGTAGGTAGAACTGGGGTGGGGGCCAAGGGGGGGCCATTGGGTGTTAAACCCATGGTTTCAGTCCGGACCTGGGTTCAGCAACCTCAGTGGTTGGATGCTGGCTCCAAAAGAATTCAGAGCCAAGACTCCAACTACAAGAGAACATTTACGTATAAAACCACGGACGTGGAAGAGGCAGTTCCTAGGAGAAGTGGGCTTAGAAACAAGTCATAGAGGCAAAGTAAGGTCTTAGACTGAGCTTGGGAGTGAGGAAGCCTGTGGTAATGCCCCTGGGGTAGGGGTGGGGGAGGGGGAGGGGAAGGGTGAGTTTCAGTTTTATATCCCACATGCAAGTGAAATCATATGGTTCTTAGCTTTTTCTAACTGACTTATTTCACTTAGCATAATACTCTCAAGGTCTGTCCATGTTGTCACAAATGGCAGCATTTCATCTTTTCTTATGGCTGAGTAATATTCCGTTGTGTATATGTAGCACATCTTCTTGACAAAGGAGCCAAAAACACACAATGGAGAAAGAACGCCTCTTTAATAAATAATGCTGGGAGAATTGGAAAGCCACATGCAAAAGAATGAAGCTGGACTATAGCTTGTCCCCTTGTACAAAAATTAATTCACATATATTCTTAAGTCCTTTATCTGGAGCATGAGAAGCTCTGGGAGAGATGCTTTTGGAGAAATGAGGAAGCAAAGATTACCTTCCAAACCAATGAGATAATTGATCAGCATGATGGAGTAAGTCAAAGCCAGACTTCCCTCACATCAGGTGTTTTATACACTTGCTATGCTAAGAGCATTGAAGATAGCATGTGCATTAGCACGTTTTTACGTAACTACAAAAGAAATCATATCTGTAATGTCTGTTTGCGAGGTTCCATATTTCCTACATAGAGAGCTAAAACATGAAGCTGCAGCTAACTGTTTAGGGCAGCCAGGGTATCAGAGTGGAAAGGCAGGGAGTTCAAAGGGGTCAGAGATCACTGTGGTCCTAAGAATATGGGCAGAGCTTGCCAAAGAGAGGAGACTTGAGCCAAGCCCTACAAGGATGCTTGTTATTAACCTGGCCTCCACTATTCCCTGCTTCTTAACCATTAGTGGATCTTGGCAGTTGGTCATGCCGTCTTGGAATAAAGGATAGTTAGGGAGAGCCTAATAATGCATATACTAACACTTGGTGCATTTCTGCTTACAAGTTAACTTCTTTTAATTCCAGGATCCTAATAATAGAAACTGATAACTTTTCCTTGTGCAAGTGTAGCCATCCTGCTTTCTGACAGTTTCTTTACTCTACATTTAGATTCTAAATACATGGGGCCTGGGATCCTGTGATTCTTATCCTTACTTCTTAATTCCCTATGGATAAGACTGAGCTGCTTTCTTACATTGTAATCTAATCACTTACTGTGAGGCCTCCGTATTTGTTGAAGGTGATGGATTAGCTTTTCAAGCACCAAAGCCCATACAGTGCTGGTTGTCTGGGGCATCCCCATCACCTGCCTTCCCCTGAACTCTATTTCTGTTCCAACCAAATGTGCTCCTGCCTTTTTTCCCAGATCACCCCATTTCCATAGCCCATTAAATATACTTTTAAGGAGATGTCAAGACTTCCCTTAAGAGTATGGGCTTTTACTTGTGACAGCACATATGCATAAACCAGGAGATAGGCACCTTGGCAGATGAAATCTGACCAAGTACAGAGAAAGCCTTATTTAAGAGCATCCAAGTTAATTTTAAAACACTTCAAGTCAATATAGCCTTATTTTTTAAATTAGTAAATGGTTTTAGCTACTAAGTTTCAGCTCAGTTAATATAATAAGCTTTCCTCAAGTTCAGTTGAACTTTTGTCCAATTCACTAAAAATATTTTTAGTAAACTGTTGCTTTAGACAACTGAGCTTTTTCTCTGTGGTGCTTTTTTGCAAAGGGGCTGGTTTCCATATGTGGGCCTTAATTTATACAGTTGCTCTCTGTTCTCCTCTTTGTGATCTTTCATTCTGTTCATTCTAGTTGCTTTGTAAGTTTGAAAAAAAAAAATAGCATGTAGGTAGACCTGGAAAGAGTACATATGAGCAAAATTATTCTTAAGCAAAATTTTATATATTGTAAATTATTTTTCATAGACCATCATCTTGAAACTTATCACAAAGAAATATGGAGATCTTTTCACCATTAACACTGCAGAGATTCATTTATTTAACATTAAACTGGCTTTCCACTCTGTGCCAGATGTAGTTCCAGGTGCTGAGGATTTCACAGTGAACCAGACACGTTCTGACTGTAATTGCAGTAGAGATGCAAACAACAAACAAATCATCACATACACAGCCATATCCACAACCTCTTGAAAGAGGTGTTTAAGGACCTTATTCTGGTACAGGAGAGAAAGGATGGGAAGGTCAAGTTTCTCATGGTTAAACTGGAGCTAAATGTGATTTACTTTCAGAATTGTAAAGATGAAAACTCATTCATTCATTAAGCAAATCTTTATTGGACAGTATATCAGTCAGGTTTCTATTATGTTCCAGGCTTTATAATAAGGCCCTTAAGTACTTCACACTCTAGTTGGAAAGATGGAGACATAAAATAAATAATTTCAGATAAATGTTATAATGAAAACATATGTCAAAGGGAGAACCACAAAAGCAGTAACTAACTGCCTGGGGGAAGGCTTTATCATACAGTGACCTCTAACCTGTATCTTAAAGGTGACTAGAAATACATGATGCTTCATTTGTTCAGCAAATGTTTACTGAGCACCTTCTGTGAGCCAAGCACAGTTGTAAGCACTGTAGACAGCAGTGAACTAGGCATAGTCCCTACTCTCTTGGCAGCAGGGAAACAGACAATAAACATATAGACAAACAATTATATATTAGATGGTAATACTGCTAATGCAAAAAAAAATAAAAAATAAAGGATACTGAAGGAAACAGAGTGTGATAGATGCTGTTTTAGAGAGTGTGTCTAATGAGATGACATTAGATCAGAAGCCCGAATGACATGAGAGATTGAGACCAAGAAGCAGGGGGAAGTCATTTCAGACAGAAGGAACAGCATGAATAAGATGTAATAATCATGAAAGCATGGCATCTTTAGTGCAAAGTGGGATATTCTCACTGAGCATGCAGTTAGGTGGGGTGCAGGGAGTTGGAGGTGTTTGGTAGATGAAGCTGGGAAAGAATTGGCAGAGGGAGGCATGGAGAGAAGAAAGGAGGACAAAAGGGAGGGGCCAAATGGTGAAAAGCCACATGTTCCACACTCAGGAGTTTCATTGTTGATATTGTGGCCTGGGGGAAGAGGGGCTGGATTTTGAAAAAAAATTTAAGAGGAAAATGACATGGTTAGATTTTCATTTGGTCAGGTTTGGTCTGGGTTTTGGCAAATTACTCTAACAGCGGTATGCAAGATACAGTTGAAAGGAGGTGCAGAGGAAGTTAATTATGATGTTACTAGAGATCTGATGCACGAATTCGTGCACAGGTGGGGTCCTTCAGCCTGGACAGTGATCGGGGCCAATTGGGGCCCTCTTGCCTAGTTCCAATTGGGCCTGCCAACCTGGGGAGGGACCATGGGAGGTTGGCTAGCTGCGGGAGGTTGGTTGTGGGAGCGCACTGACCACCAGGGGGCAGCTCCTGCGTTGAGCCTCTGCCCCCTGGTGGTCGGTGTGCATCATAGCTACCGGCCGGTAATGTGGCCTAAAATAAAACAGTAAGATGAGGCTAGAGTTCAGATGTTTTAGAAGACCTATTAAAGTAAAATTTGATTCCCTACAAAGTATAGGCAAGGTCAAGAACCACTCCTAGGTTTAAGCTTCAATGATGATGCCATTAACCAGCTTAGGGAGCCTTGGAGGAAAGCAGGTGTAGAAGTGCAGATAATGAATTTTATTTGGGGCACTGGGAAATACAGAACTGGACATTAAAAGTCAAGTCTGAAATACAGATTTGGCTGGGACCAGCATTTCATGGAAATTTAAAAAGGAGAAGGAGCAAGAAGAGTAGTCAGCATTGTCCGATACTACACAGAAGTATAGTGGGATACAGATTTTTTTTAAAGCCATCAGATTTGACAGTTGGAATGTCACCAATGATTTCTAGAAGACCAATTTCAGTGGACGTGGTGGCAGAAACACATCATGCTTGAATTGGAGAGTGAACGGGATTGTCCAGCCCAGGTCACTGTCCTCTTAGGAGCTTTGAACTTGATGTTTTTCTTCTCTTCCCCATCCCTCATTGGCTTTTTCCACCCATGCCCTAAGACTGGGTGCCTGAGCTGCAGACATAGTGGAGGGGAAAATATTCTAAGATTCTTGGGTCTCTGATGTGCAAGGATACAGGATGAGGGGAACCTGGTGTTGGTGAGTCAGGTATTGCAGGGAGCAGTCAGTGGGGAAGAGCTGGTGAGGCCAGTCCGAGACCTGCCTCCAGAGGGGAAGGGAGATGAAGCACATAGGTCTCCATTATAGGCAGGAATTCTGAACCTGGAAGCCGAAGTAGGATGAGGTGCAAAGGACTTTAAGGGCTGGTGGGAGAAACATGGAATTAGTTGAGAACTTGGCCCCATGAGAGAGTGGAATCTGGCAAAGTGTGGGGGTGAGGGGTAGAATCTGACAGCAAATTAATGTTAACTGGAAAGTCAGGCAGCGATGTTTAGGTTTCTTGGGACACAGGGCATGAACGTGTGCAAAGGAGAGACTATTGGCAGTACTGTGACCATAAAGATAGCATGAGGGGACAGTTAATGAAATGAAGGCCAGTCCCAGAGATACCTGGCATATAGATACGTTTAACAAACGTTTGTGAAGCCAAATGGGGTCGTTCAAACCATGTGGAGGAAAGGAATAAGATACCCGAGTTCTGAAGGGCTGTAAGTAAATACCTAGGTCCCTTCAGGGATAGGATGGAGGCAGTGACTAAGGAATCCCAGGCAGCTTGGAGGTGCAAAGCTCAGGGAGGGAGTTGGAAGTAAAGTTCAGGGTAGAGGACGCATTTCCTTACCCTGGAGACCCTAAGACTTAACCGGTGGGTCTATTGGATTTCCCCACCACGGAACACACCCTTGGCCTGTTTCTCTTGCCTGCACTGCCATCTCCACCCTCTGGGGGGCGGGGCTCGAGGGCAAGGCAGGTAGGTGGCTGTTGTGAAGCCTCGAGAGCCACCAGTTCCTACCAGACTTCCTGCGTGGGGTGTGGTTTTACTCCATGGCGGAGCGCAAGCCCTCCCACTTGTCCCCTCAGCTAGTTGGTGGTGGGGGCGGGCCCAGAGGGCCAATGCCAGTGGGTATTGACACTCCAATTTGGTTGAGTGCCCATGCGGCCCCTGGCAGTTTGATGGTCAGGCCGGGTATCCAGATGGGAATCTCCCCGAGCCCTGAGGTGTGGGCGGTGCCCCTGAATCCCCCGTCATACAAATTGCGGGGCGGGGTGGTGCCCTGCGAGGCCCGGGTCGGAGCTGGCGAGGCGGGGGCCTGGCTGCAGAGCCCTTCGGCAGGAACTCTCCGTGGGCCTCTCAGCGCCCTGCGGTACATCCCGAGGTTGGCGCTGCCCGAGGACCTCTCGGCCGTGGAGAAAGAGATGGAACAGCTGGCCAAGGAGCTGAGAGAGAGGAGGATGACCCTTGGGTACTCGCAGGCCGACGTGGGGTTCGCTGTGGGCGCTCTTTTTGGAAAGGTGCTTAGCCAGACGACCATCTGCCGCTTCGAGGCCCAGCAGCTCAGCCTCGCCAACAGGTGGAAGCTGCGCCCGTTGCTGAGAAAGTGGCTGGAGGAAGTGGATACCAAGAACCTTCTGGGCTTATGCAGAATGGAGATGATCCTGCACCAGGCTCAGAAGTGGAGACGGGCAAGCAGGGAGAGGCGCATCGGAAACAACCTGGAGCAATTCTTCCTGCAGTGCCCGAAGCCCACAGCCCAGCAAATGAGCCGCATCGCTGGGCAGCTTCGGCTGCGGAAGGACCTGGTCCAAGTTTGGTTCTATAACCGGAGCAAGATGGGCAGTCTGCCAACTAATGATTTCTGTCCACCGGAGGAGGTGGGGGTTGCCAGGCCTCCTTTCCCAGGGGGAACAGTATGCTTTCCCCTAGCATCGGAGCTCCGTTTTGGTCCCCCCAGCTATGGGGGACCTTACTTTACACCCTTGTACTCCTCAGCCCCTTTCCCTGAGGGAGGTGCCCTCCTCTCTGCCCCCAGCACCACTCCGGGCGCCCCCAGGCTTTCCAACTGAGGGCCTGTCCTTCTGGGGAGAGCCGTGCTGGGAAACATCCCTGGCGCTCCCGTCGGGGCTTCAGCATTAGTTCTGGTTCACTGTCGAAAGAAGCTAAGAATCCATATGTAGGAAGGGGTCATAGGGTGGGAGTAATTTTTAAAAACTTAGGAATGGAAATTGAAGTTTATTCTGCTTTGTGTTTTTCCTTTTGTTTTTACCTAGCATTGGTTTTAAAATACATTACAATACATAGATGGTTCGGATATTTTGTTTCTTTTTTTATTAATTGAATGTTAATTGTGTCTCATTCCTTGTGGTTATTAGTAAACAGGGTTTAATTTTTATACACAATAATGAGTGAAAAACTCAAGGCCCAGTAGACTTTCAGTATACCACTTTTATCAGAACAAGTAAAGCTTCGTGTAAACCCAGACACAGAGTCCAGGATATTAGTTCCCTTCAGGGGAAGGTTTGAGGAAGGAATAGAGGGGTACACAGAGCCTACCTGGAGTCCTTAAAGAAACACCCATGTTGCTTGTTCTCTCCTTCTTGAAAGATGCGGTATTTTTCTAGTTCACCTTTTCTTTAGAGTGCCCCAGCTTAAAATGGGGGTCTCAATTCACATCTCCACCTTATGTAGTCTAACAGGTTTAGCTCCTGTCCTGCCACCGTCATTGTATTTTAGACCCCTTAGTTACTGAGATTGGCAAACTGGACCGCATTGGCTCAGCTCCGGCGTAATTCTCTGCTTTTGAGCTCCATTTGGTTTAATCCCTGGGAATTTCCCTTTCTTTCTAAAAAACCTCTTAAGGCTTTTTAAAAAAAAAAAAATTATTCTCAATTTTTTCCATTGATATTTAGAGAAAAAGTGGAAGGATGGGGAGAGAGAGACATCGACTGGTTGCCTCCTGCACACACCCCAATTGGGGGCTGGAGATCAAATCTGCAACCTAGGTAAGTGTCCTTGACCGGGGATCAAACCCAAGATCCTTTGATCTATGGGCTGATGCTCTAATCACTGAGCAAAATTGGCCAGGGCTTGAGCTCATAGGCTTTTTAGAGTATATTTGTGATAGGTGATACACATTCTCTTGTGGCTTTTATGATGGTACATCTTAAGTTGCTTTTCGAATCTCTTCTATAAAATTGGTCTTTTCTGGCTTTCTACCTCTACACCGGTCAGTTCTGGTCATCATATGCTAAACAAATACCATTCAGACTCTGTGTTTTCCCACATCTGGTGCCATATCTCTGCATGTGATATTTATTGTTTTATAACTTATCTATTACTATATGTTATATCTGAGTGTATGTTCTTTTTGCTTACTAGTCTTGTCAGTTTTTCTTTCTTAATCAGTCTTACAAAGAAGTCATCCATAGGTAATTTCAAAGAACAAGTTTTTTTATTTTTTCTAGTTTTTCTGATTTATTTCAATGTATGTAATTTTTGTTGTTGTTGTTGTTCTCAGTGTCTGAAGAAAGAGAGGTTAGTGAAAGTGGAGCTAAACTTCAATTGGTTGGCCCTAGATTTAATAGGTGATTAATCACTTACCTTTGTGCTATCCTACTAAAAGTCACACAGCACCAACCACATTCCTTCCTTTGCCTAGACAGCCCTCTGGAAAGCCTAGGAAGGGAGATGTTTCCGTAGAGGGTCAGGCAGTGCTTACTGCCAGGATGAATGACTGCAATTGAGCTGTGAACATCCAGCTCCTAAAGGCTGTTAGGAGGCTGTGGGCCAGGCTGCTCCTTGAATTCTGCAGCCCCTGCAGATTTGGAGAAATGGTAATGGCTCCCAGGGTCTGTCTACCCAGGGTCTGCCTCAGCACCTGTACAGCTGCACCACTCACAGCTGCTGTGTCTTGGTTTAGGCAGGTACTTATGAGTCACTGATCAGCCTTTACATCATTTAAAATGAGATTTTCCATCACTGGTGCTCTTGAAAGAGAAAAGGCTAGACCTTGGGGAAACCTTGATATTTAAAAATTTCATACTTTTCAGAGATTGAAGATTGATAATAAGATCCCTCAAAAATGAGAAAGAACCACCCTTGGAGTTGGAAGAAAACCAAGTGTGGTGTTGGTGGTTGACAGTGTCAAATGTACAGAGATCAAGTAACATCTATCAAGTAAGATACATCATTTCACTAACAGCTGTGCCACTGGTATCTTTAGTGACAACTTTTTCAGTGGAATAGTTAGTAGAGGCAGATGCCAAACAACAGTCCAAAGTCTTCAAAGCTGCCAGATTGCCCCCTCCCTCAATTAAAAGCATAAATTCCGACCACTTGCTTAATAGTATTTCACCGCCATTCTGAAAATGTTTCCTTGTCAAGTGTTTCTTTTATCTTGTTTTCTTTAGACAAGGCAGGTATTTTTAACCTGAAGACACTGGGCCCCTTTAGAGTATAAACAGAATAGTGTATTTGTACAATATATGTTCATTTTCTTTAAAGATAGTGATGATAACTTAATCACATTTTCAAAAGGTACCCTGACTGTAGATCTGCAGTTTCAGAATTTATGAAACACCTTCCCCTTAGCCACTTTACTTTCAAGATTTTTCCTTGCCACAGTACTTGTCTAATAGGTCATTCCTAGTGTTCTAAATTGTCTGGGTATATTTAGCTCAGTATCCTGTAATGGCCCGGAAGCACTTCTAATGTAAGCCTTTCCAATTCAGACTAAATACTGTATTATCTATAATAATAAAAGCATAATATGCTAATTAGACCAGACAGCCAAACGACCTTCCGGACGTTTGTCATTCCGGACGTCCTTCCTGACGAAGCTGCAGTGGCGAGAGCCGAGGCAGAGGCAGTTAGGGGTGATCAGGCAGGCAGGTGAACAGTTAGGGGTGGTCAGGCAGAGTGGTTAGGGGCGATGAGGCAGGCAAGCGAGCGGTTAGGGCGATCAGGCAGGCAGGCGAGCAGTTAGGGACTTCAGGCAGGCAGGCAGAGTGGTTAAGAGTGATCAGGCAGGCAAGCGAGTGGTTAGGGCGATCAGGCAGGCAGGCGAGCAGTTAGGGACTTCAGGCAGGCAGGCAGAGTGGTTAAGAGTGATCAGGCAGGCAAGCGAGTGGTTAGGGCGATCAGGCAGGCAGGCAAGCAGTTAGGGGCTTCGGGCAGGCAGGCGAATGTTTAGGGGTGATCAGGCAGGCAGGTGAGCGGTTAGGGGCGATCAGGCAGGCAGGCAGAGGTAGTTAGGGGCAAATTGTGTCCCTGCTCCTCCAGTGTGTGTTAGGGATGATCAGGCAGGCAGGCTCTTGGTTAGGGGCGATCAGGCAGGCGGGCAGAGGGGTTAGGGGCAATCAGGCAGGCAGACAAAGTGGTTAGGGTGATCAGACAGGCAGGCAGAGTGGTTAGGGGCAATCAGGCAGGCAGGCAGGCAAGCGGTTAGGAGCCAGTGGTATATTAATAAATGCATCTAGTATATTAATAAATGCATACTAGGACAAATGACCACTTTGTAAGGGAACATATGATGAGGGATTTAGATAAAGATTTGTGAAAACCTGTACAGCATTATGTAATTTAAAGGAATGATCTCTGAATTTGTTTCCAGCCTATAATTGAATGAGTCTCCATGAATAAGAACAAAACCACAGATTGAACATGGAGGCTATGAGAATACAGATTATTGGAAGGAAGTCTACAGAGTCGGGTGACACTAGTCCTCATGCAGTGACTCCCACTTAATCTTTCCTTTCTCATCTGCTGTGGTCTCAATTGTCTCTCCCAAATGCAAGCTCAGTCCTGCCTTTATTCATGCTATTTCTTTACTGAATGCCCACTCATTATAGTTTTTATGTCCAAAGCCTACTATATTAATTTACTAGGGCTTCCATTACAAAGTGCCACAGATTGGGCCATTTAAAGAACAGAAACTTTTTGTCTCACAGTTCTGGAGACTCGCAGTCCAAGATCAAGTGTTAGTTCTTTCTGAGGGCTGTGAGGGAAGGATCTGTTCCAAGCCTCTCTCCTCCTTTGTTGATGACCATCTTCTGTTGTCTCTTTACATTGCCTTCCTGCTATGCATGTCTCTGTGTCCAAATTTTCCCCTTTATAAGGACACCAGTCATTGGATTAGGGCCCACTCTAATGCCCTTACTTTAACTTGATTACCTATGTTAAGAACCTATCTATAAATAAGGTTACATTCTGAGGTGCTGGGAGGTTATGACTATTCTCTCTCTCTCTCTCTCTCTCCCTCTCTCTCTCTCTCTCTCTCTCACACACACATACACACACACACACACACTGGAGGAGCAGGGACACAATTCAATTAATAAACCTACCACTCCTGATATAAGGAAATGTGGATGTGCGTTGGGGGTTGGGGGGTGGGGTGGCATAGGAAGGCAGAGAGACTTGTTTCTTTTTTTGTACAAAAAAGTGAATATATGTAAAGGAGGAGTTGTGATGGGAAGGAAAGGACATTAGCTATAGAGTTAAGCAGCCCCACATCTGCATCTTGTCTCTAGGCACTCACATAGGTAATGTCCCCACTCCAGGGTTGGACAACTTCAAGAAAAATAACATTTTTACCTCCCAACCAATAATTTTATGGGTTGAAGAATTTCAGTGCCTACTTATTTCTATCTATTTTAAGAGTAGAACAATTGAACTCTCATCAGTGAGATTCAGAGGAATTGTCTTAGGAAGAAAATTTTAGATATTTTGATAAAGATAATATTCCTGCTTTCCCCAGAAAAATTGATATGTAAACCGGTTGAGAAAACCCTGTCACTTTCTGTTCAGCATTGTCAGTCACGAATTTCATCCAGCTAATGTGACCAGACAGTCAAGTGACTTGCCTTTAATTTATTGTGATTGGGTTATATTTATGAAAAGCAGATCTGCAACAGCTAATAGCAAGTGTTTAGACACTGATTGTTTTCATAGGTAGTTTTAAGAAATTGCTAAACCTAAGTAGACACTTAGTACGTTTGCTTAGTATATGAAATGTAAATCATTTTTTCCTGTAATAATGAGTCTTTAAATGCATGCAAATACTATAAATGGTTACCTCATTTCAGACGTACTTTTATGGCACCTGTCTGCTCACTAAATATATATTACCTTTGAGAGTTAAACTAAAGAGGAGAGGTGGGAATAGGCCTACCAAACAAAGATTTATCTGTTGTTCTTTTCTCTCCTGAAAAGGCAATCACCCCAACACCACAGGTAGAAAAGAATGTTTTGCTCCTTCTGTGTCACGTCATTAAAGTAGTTAATCTAAAGCCATAAATTTTTGTCTTCTGGGCCAAGAAATTTTAAGTAAAATACTAACAAAAATGTTATGCTTTTAAATGAAAAGTGAAATAATCCTTATCCTTTCTATTTGAGTTTCCAGAAATGGCACACTTCATAAAAAAAATTATCATTTTTATTTTTAAACTGAGTTTCTTGCATTAGTCAGTAAACAATTTATTTGGTGAACATTCTCTGTGCACATATATACAACATGTGAACATTTAGGAAACAGAAGGTGCTTGAATTTGTGAGATTTAAATATTTTCTCACAGTTGATCCAGTGATACTGCAGTTGAAATAAAACCACACATAAATGAAATACCACTTTCTACTAAAAAGCAAGTATAGATTTTCTATCATTGTTTTAATGAGGACAATAATGATTTTATTTATTCAGTGGAACATCTTATAAATCTTTAGCATGTTTACCTCCATATGCATTTATCGACTCACCTATAAAACTCCATCTGTCCTAAACACAAATATACATATACATTTAATTATATTATCTGACTACACATACTAGTATTCTGTTTCTTTTTTAAAATATATTTTTATTGATTTCAGAAAGGAAGCGGGGGGGGGGGGGAGATAGAAACATCAATAATGAGAATCATTGATCGGCTGCCTCCTGCACGCCCCCTACTGGGGATCGAGCCTACAACCCGGGCATGTGCCCTTGACCAGAATGGAACCTGGACCCTCAGTCCACAGGCTGACGCTCTATCAACTGAGCCAAACCAGCTAGGACTGACTACATGTATTCTTATACTACGAATATTCTTGTAAATATTATTAAATTTTGAAAGTATAAATAGAGCAGTGGTTTGGTTTCTCATTTGTTATTCAAGAATATGTGCACATATAACCCTGGCCTGGTGGCTCAGTTTGATGGAGTGTTGTCCTGTGCACCAAAATGTTGTGGATTTAATACCTAGCTAGGGCACATATCTGGGTTGGGGGTTTGATCCCCTGTCAGGGTGCATGCAAGAGGCAACCAATTGATGTTTCTCACATCAAGGTTTCCCTCTCTCCCCTTCCTGTCTCTCTAAAATCAATAAAAACATATCCTCAGGTGAGGATTTAAAACAACAAAACATGAGCACATATATATATTAATGTTCATATTTTAAATACATTATGCAAAATATGAGCCATGTAGATCAAAGGTAATATGCCAGAACATGGCAGCAAAATAATAATGCCCAGCATAGCAACTTTTGACCATCTCCCAGACATCATTGCTGTGGCCTCAAACCAACTCCTCCTCTTCCTCCAGGTTCTATGTTCTCACTTTCTAGCAAGCAGCAGAGTTAGACCTCTGTACCCTCTCGGTGATTGAATGTGTACTAAGCACTGTTTAAGGGCTAGGCCAGGGGTGGGCAAACTTTTTTACTTGAGGGCCGCAATGGGTTCTTAAACTGGACCGGAGGGCCGGAACAAAAGCATGGATGGGGTGTTTGTGTGAACTAATATAAATTCAAAGTAAACATCATTACATAAAAGGGTACAGTCTTTTTTTTTTAATAGTTTTATTCATTTCAAACGGGCCGGATCCGGCCCGCGGGCCGTAGTTTGCCCACGCCTGGGCTAGGCACTGAAGATTCTGAACTAGACGAAGAATACATAGGTTAGAGGAAAGAAGTGAGAAAATAGGGGTCACCCCATCAAGTCGCCAGTGTTCGAGGAATAGGCAGGAGAACAATACAGAGGAAGAAGCACATGATTCCGTGAGGCATATCTGGGAACAATCTTAAGAGCAGGGACAACTTGAGCTAATACAGTGGGGCCTTGACTGACCAGTTTTTTGAGATACCAGCTGTCTCTCGGCAGATTTTTTGCATTGAGTTGATAGAATAATTTGAATTAATGAGCTCCTTAACGAGCTCCTTAACGAGCTCGGTCTCGGAACGAATTAAATTTGTAAGTCAGGGCCCCACTGTACTTGAAATATGGCTAGGAGTTAAGTTGAGGGTGTGAGAAGAGAGAGAGGAAAGACCCAAAGTCAGTAATAGAAGGAAAAGTGAAAGGAGTTTGTTTCGAGTGAAAATCGGGCTACGATTAGTTACTTCAATTGAGAGTTGAATGTGGTGGTTAAAATCCTGACAGTCACAGCAAAAAAGTTATAGTTCTCAGTACATGAACATAATTACATGAGTCTTACAAAATGCATTAGAAGAAGTATCTTCTTACCATTAAGTGTAAAGATTAATATGTCAATCTTAAAGAAACATTGAACAACCCAATAGATCATTTAATTGTAATACTTTTGTTGATGTTATTGTTGTCATTTAGGGCACAAAATCATTCTTCATGTGGCTGGTTCTTATATTGACTTATGACAGCCTAAGTTTTAATAGTAAGATCTAAGGAATTAAAATAATTTTGTACTGGCATAACTCTTCCTGATGGTTTGCCTTGCCACTGCTAGTCAGCAAATCTAATGTTGTTCATGGTTAGCAAATCCACGGGCCTGTTCTTAAGAGTCACTTGTCTCCACCAGGCTTTTGATAAAAAGTTGTTAATAAATTCCTTTAAGTTTATTACAGTATCATCAGAAACCCTGGGAAGGGTTTGGTAATTGAAAAAACCATCAGGCACCAAAGACATCTTAAGTAGTAGCCTAGTTGACTCTGATTATAAAAAATAATGTCTGATTAGAAAGCTCGTTGTCTCTGCCTCTGTCATGCTGTCTCTGCCCACAGCTCACTACACAAGAGAGTGCTTAGCATGATGCTCAAGGGAGAATAGATATCTGTATATTGTGTATCAAACAAGTGACTGTAGACAAATAATTACTTCATTGTTTTATTCTCATGGTATATAGGAATGACTAAAATAGTCCTGTACAGAGTCAGTCCAAGAACAACAACAACAAAAAAACCATAAGCATTATTGAAAATTACTTAGGCATAAAGAACAATGTAGTGCTTAGTAATGCTCTTTTTTGCAAAATTAAAAACCTGTGCTCTTTGGTTGTTATTAAGTTCAATGTTGCTTACATCCATGAATATTGAAATGCTTTAACACATATGGTAATCCTTACAAACCTTCTATAATGAGTCCTTAGTATCAATGTAAAATTTGAAGGTTAATTTTTTCCCAAAGCATGCAAACTCACCAGTGTCAGAAGCCATCAATAAATTCATGAGTCTTGACATGCATGCTTTGTCTTTAATTACGGAGTGACACTTTTTAGCATAAGTTATTTCAGTAGACTAATTTTGTTTTGAAGGCAGGCCAAAAAGTCTATTAGGATCCAGTACTAATAGATCTATTTCTTACTAATATATATTATTTCTGGAAATCCCCAAAGTACATATAATGAAACAGTTGTTAGGTGAATAACTGTGAGAAGTCTGCTTATAGTAGCAGACTCACATTTGATGCATTCCAATGGTCAAGTGCTTTCTCAGACCTTTAGCACCAACAGAGAATAGCCAGAAGGTACATAGCCTAACTTAAGGTTTCTTAAAAGTTACTATTTGAGGTTGTAATAAGGATATTTAGGAACTGGGGGGTAGGTAATTATTCTGAGAACACGGAGATATTGTTATTAGAGTTCTTTATAATTCAACTTGAGGTGGAATATAGCTCATCCGACTCTTAATGCTAGGTGACAGTTATTTTCCTGTCAGTTCTTAAAGTGGTTTAAATGTTATAGTTTATGAAAATGCATTCTGGAAAATCATTTATTATGACTTATGCTGTCTTGCCCAAGAGAAATAGCTATTCCTAGCTCCCAGTTGTTGATGAGTGGCCTGTTTATTCATGGCACTGTCTGCAGCACCACTGTGACCTTGGTCCACTTTTCTTCAGGTACTAGTACATTTCTGTGCCCCTTTCCCCCTCTCCCCACATCCAAACTCCTGTGTTCTCAACAAGTGCAAACCACTTTTAATTGTGCCTAGGAAAGCATAATCAGAAGGATAAATGCCTTCTTTCCTCCCACTCCCCTCCTCTCTTCATTATTTTAAGTATTAGAAAACTGAGTACAAATTACTTTCGATTACCTACCCTTTTTTAGTTATCTGTATCACTTACGTGGATAATCCAGAAACTTCTTGCCTTTAAACACACATTAACATTAAAAAATGCCACCACTGTACAATTATTTTATAGATTCAGATATGCATACGTGGATATCAGTCTCACGTTTTTTAAAAGTCGAAGAGTAGAATACAATCTACTTGTTTCACTTACTATACAAACTCTTTTCATTGTAATTTACATTAAGTCCAATTCAAGCTTCTAACAGAAGTAATTTATTCATGTAAATGGGTAAACTACTGGTACTACTAGATATTGTGGCTCAAACTCTGTCATCAAGACTTTCTTTCCCTTCATCTCCTTTATTTTGCTTGCCTACTGGCCTGATTCTTTCTTTCTTGCATTTAGGAAGGAAGGGTAGCTACAAGCAGTTGCAGCATCTTCTATTCAGCATCATCCCACAGAAAAAGCTCTAGCATCGAATGAGAATCTTAGTGAAAACTCTGGTCGGCCCTGCTTTGGTACAGTGATGATCCCTAAACTAATCACTGAAACCAGAGAGATTAAATGGCTGTGCTGGGCCAGCCATATCAATGGGGGTTGGGGCTGGAGTATGGCAGTGTAATTGCTAGCACAACAAGGACTATGTGCGTTGTGGAGGAGTCCTTCCTCAGAGAAGGGTTTTTGGACATGTCCACCACAGTTGTTCTTGTGTCAGTTTCTCTGGTTTCTTTGAAAACTTAATGTATATGCCACAAGCATACAGAGAGAACAAAAAATGTGGGATGACTAAATACAAGAAGGTCCTACACTTTAAACACTTGAACTGATCCATCAGTAGACTGTTATTCGAGTTCACGATGCTGAAATGCATCTAAATGTTACACAGTTCCTTAGATCATTTTTGGCTATGTTTACTGATTATTGTATAGAGCCTGAGTGAAACCTACTTTGTGGAGAACCTGCTTGCAGTCATATTCATTCCAGTTAGCACCTTCCACTGGGATGGTACTCACTCATTTACCCACATCCTGAGATAGTTTAGTAGCATCTGTTCCACAGACCAGTTTTAACATTTGAACATACACAGACTTTGTCCACTAGTCTTCATATTAATCCTACTTTATCTATTGGTACAACCAAATTAATCTTTGCAAGAGAGTTACTGATATTTTGGGGTTATTTTTCTCCCCAGTAATTAATTTCTCTCGACCATACTTTCATTTGGTATCTATCTTTCAACACTTAATAGTAGATTCTAATATTCTGTTTCATAGGAATTCTTTGGAATTAACAGGATCCTATACTTAAGGCAAAAGTGTCCCGCAACTCTCACAGATAAATATATTATGTTTTACCTTTTTAAAATAACAGTGAAAAATTA
Source organism: Myotis nattereri (assembly GCF_964212035.1). Classification (NCBI taxonomy): domain Eukaryota; kingdom Metazoa; phylum Chordata; class Mammalia; order Chiroptera; family Vespertilionidae; genus Myotis; species Myotis nattereri. The sequence goes on along the minus strand of NC_138079.1, from coordinate 52,901,948 downwards.
AAATCTAGGGCCTATTTTGTTATTTATAAATTATTTCTATCTCTAATCAAAATAACATAGGTTCTTACAATCTGTTTTTTTCCCCCTGTTCAAGTTTCCTTTTTATTTCCTTAATTATTTTAATGTATATGATCTTCTTATCTCTACTATTAATAGCCTAGGTCAGTGGTCAGCAAACCGCAGCTCGCGAGCCACACGCGGCTCTTTGGCCCCTTGAGTGTGGCTCTTCCACAAAATACCACATGCGGGCGCGCACATACTGTGCTATTGAAACTTCGTGGCCCATGCGCAGAAGTCAGTATTTTGTGGAAGAGCTACACTCAAGGGGCCAAAGAGCCGCATGTGGCTCGCGAGCGGCAGTTTGCCGACCACTGGCCTAGGTGGTCGTCATTCCCTCACGCATCACGCCCTAACGTCATCACAAGATGGCCACACGCACAGCAGAGGTGGGTCCGGTAGGGGAGGGCAGTTGTGGGCGATCAGGCTGGCAGGGGAGGGCAGTTGTAGATGATCAGGCCGGCAGGGGAGGGCAGTTGGGGGTGATCAGTCCAGCAGGGGAGGGAAGTTAGGCATCAATCAGGCTATCAGGAAAGCGGTTAGGGGGCGATCAGGCTGTCAGGCAGAAGCGGTTAGGGGCAATCAGGCAGGTATGCAGGCACGCGGTTTGGAGCCACTGGTCCCGAATTGTGAGAAGTCCAATCCCAGGATTGGGCCTAAACCAGTAGTTGGACATCCCCCAATGGGTCCCAGATTGGAGAGGGTGCATGCTGGGCTGAAGGACACACACCTCTCACCACCACCACCACCCCCCATGCACAAATTTCGTGCACCAGGCCTCTAGTTTACCATAAATCCTTAGTGGGATGAAGTGAGGACATTAGTTAATCAATAAATTAGACAAGCAAACTGAAATCAGTAATGTATTAGCTGTTCTTCCTCCTTTTCTATCCTCAGAGAAGATAGAAAATAGATGGTCCATGTCCTCTCAGTGTTTTATATACAATAAACTTATTTTATATCACCCAGTGACTATATTTCACAATTGGATTGCTCTCACAAAAACAATTTATTCATTAAATATATTGATAGACAAGTCTATGTATAATAAAATACTGCATTTCATTGATTACAAGATACAATTTTAACTACCTAAAGTTTGAATATATCTTGCAATCAATGTGATAAGAAAACATTATGTCATAGCTAAATTGGCAATGTTTTTTTTTTCTTTTTAAGTGATGGGTAATGAAGAATCTGAAAATTAATAGCATTTTGGATTTGATAACACATACTCTAATGATCTGTCTTCATTTTCCCAAAAAGTTTCATTTAAGTCAAAATTCTGTTGGTCAGCATCCTGTAAGAACAAAAGGTTTGGTTTAAAGATATTCTTTTGTAAAGTAAAGTTTATTTTTTTAACATTAATAGTTACTTTCTATTGTATCTATTTTATATATTCAAAATTTTGTCATTGTATTTCTTAACTCACATGTAGATTGACAACACCCTTCAGTCATCATTTTCACAGATCTTTGATACTGGTATCACTTAGATATTAGTAATTTATTTTTAAGATGTAATTTTATATGTTTCATTCAAAGTGAAAATAGTGCAATATTGAGAACCTGTAAACTGTTATATGTAAAACTATTTACATTAATCTCAATAATTCAGTTGACTCCCTTGCTTTTTAAATCTCTTTGGTATGTTTCTGTTCTGATTTAGTGCCTGGTTTAAAGATTAATGTTACAGAATAATTTACTGCAACTTCACAGATGGTATTTGAATCTTTGTAAATGGGCTTGGAATCTCTGCACAATTCCATATAATGTTAGGTTAACATCAATGTAAATGTTGAACTTAAAACGGTTCTAAAAGATCATGATAGAAATTGCATTATTCCTTTCTAAAAACCATAAATTTTGAGGGAATTTCATGGGCTAAGTATTTTTACTTCACTTGCATGGTTAAGATATAACTAGCTCCTTATATTTGAAATCACACAGCCCTTATCTGTTAAAAATAAACATAAAAAATAAATTACCTTGTTTTAAACTATTCTAAAGTTCTAGTCACAGGAGAAGTTACTGTTCTTATTTTTACAGCTTCCTATCTGAAATGCTTTATAGAATCCACAAACACACATTGCTTTTAGTGTCTTTCCTTTGATGTCTATAAAAGACCCTTTCAGAACTGGAAGTAAGTGCTCCTAATGTGTACAACAGAATTTAGCTGAAGTTATTTGAAGCTATTAGAGATAACCTTTCTCTACATGTCTTCTGAGGGGGAAACTGGTACCAACAATACCAGTTAAGCTGTAATTAGTGTAACTAACAACTAATATGAAAGAGCAGACTAGAGGTCATTCTTAAGAATTTAAAGGTATTAACAGGTTAAGGTTGTAGGGCATCCTATCCCCTGGCTTAATCTGCTGCCCTAGCTGGTGAGATTTGTTGAAGTCATCAGTGCCCTCTAACCCCAAAGTGTTGCTCTCTCATAATTTATTGGTCACATGCCAAGTTCCTCTTTCCTGTCTAGTGAGATGACTTTGGGAATGGCAAATTCATTTTAAAGTTCTTGTTAAAAATGCCTGCAGATTTTCAACCTTTTAGTGTAGATAAAAGATTAGAGATTAATTTGCTTTAATGTTCTTGTCCTACCAGCCTTAGACTACATTGAAATTGTCATTTTGCTACATTACAGAAAATGATTTGTTGAGGCTATTTAACATGTATTATAAGAGGAATGCTTAATATCTAACTATTAAATCAGATGTTGTATAACTGATTCTAATACATACTGAATATTCCACTTTTTATGGGCCACTTCTTCAAATTTAATTGCCCACCAGTGGCTTTTGTTTTTATTTACAGTCAACTCTAATGCACTTAAAGGATAAGAATTTAATAGAAAATAACATTTGTTTCCATGAGACATAGTTAACCCCTCTCTTCCAGTATATGCCTTCGGATTCTTCATCATCTCATTACGTGATACCAACACATACACAAGAGGAATGCCATAGAACTTGAATCATTCTTTTCCTTTTCCCATTAAAGTCATTAAATTTGTAAAATTGTTTCTATAGCTTCTTTCTACCTAGAAAAGCTACAAACATTTCTTTTTCCTTTAGAGCAATAGGCAGCAAGACAGCACTATTAAAAAAGAGCCAAAGGAAACTTTTCCCTTTCAACTTTTTATGTTACTACTGTGGTCTCAGACTGTTATTACTATTATATATATTACTAGAGGCCCAGTGTACAAATTTGTGCATGGGTGGGATCCGGCCAGTCTGGCCCCAATTGGGGCAGATCAGGGCCAGGCTGGCTGGGGGGAGTGGCTGCAGGCGATTGGCCAGCAGGCCCCGTTCCTGTTGGGAGGGGGGGGCGGTTGTGGGGAGGGTCTATGGGAGGTGGGCCAGCCGGCCCTGCTCCCAAATGGGGTGAGGGGGGCCAATCGGGGGTCAGCATCCAGGGGAGGGGCCGTGAGAGGTTGGCTGGCCAGCCCTACCCCTGATTGGTGTGTGGGGGGCGGTTGGGGGGGAGGGGCTGTGGGCCGATGAAGGTGGTGGGGGCTGATCGGGGGTGGGGCCAGCCATGGGGAGGGGCTATGGGCAGTGAGCCGGCTGGCCCCGCCCTTGAATGGGGTGGGGAGGGCTGATCAGGGGCCAGTGGCCTGGGGGAGGGACTATGATCAGAGTGGGGGGGCCACTTGGGGGCAGAGCTGGCTGGGGAGAGGGGCCGTGGGCCAGTGGAGTGGTGAGGGCCCATTGGGGGCAGGACCAGTTGGGGGGAGGGGCTGCAGGAGGTTGGCTGGCCAGCCCCACCCCCTATTGGGGTGGGAAGGGCAATCAAGGGCAGGGCCAGCTCAGGGGAATGACTGCAGGCCGATTGGGGTGGTGGAGGCCCATTGAGGGAGGGTCTGTGGGAGGTTGGCCAGCCGTCCCCACACCCCCCCCCCATTGGGCCAGTTTGCTGGCCTCAGTGGGCATCATAGCGACCAGTCATTAAGGCATTCCGGTTGCTGGCTTTTTATATATATAGATAGAAATGTTTAACTATAGGTTATGTATTATCTATCAATTCAGCTGGGGGAGGTTCTAATAACTAAACAAAGTTTTAAGATGGAAAAGAAAAGAAAATGTAAAATTCAAGTTATCCTGGGTCCCTGGACACATGGGCATCTAAATACTTAATGAGTACATACATTAAAATTATAGTTCTCATATAAGTGCCACAAGAAATAATTAGGGTATGGTCTTTCCTTGAATCCTCCATGTCAGTGTTTTATACATCTACTGGTGGTTCATGGGTGATCTATTTTTTATTTTAGTAGTTCTTTGTTTATTCTAATATGTATTAGAAAAAGATGAATAATACATGAAACCCATTTAATGGATGTTATTGTTTAGGACTATGCAAATAGAAAAAGTTGATACAAACAAAATACTGGATATTTTAATAGTACTGGTAGTTTGTACATATGGCAAAAATGCATAAAGGTGTTACACAAATGACTGAAGTTAGAGAAACAATGCTTTGTCTAAGCTTGAAATTCCCTTCTTGTAGCCAACAACTCACAAGATGCTTTTATCCCTTTATTTCTACATGCTGTCTGTTGGTTGTGATTCATTTAATTTATATGTATGTGTATATATGTATGTATGTACTTGGCAGTTTCATCTTTTGTTTCCGAAGCAAGCCAGCTTCTCTGAACTTCAGGTTTGTACTAGTTAATGTCTAAGACTGTTTCCAGGCAGTCATCTGTCCTCAGCAGGTAAGTTCCTCAAGGTTGAGAAGCCCATCTGTATAACCTGATCTAAGTAATACTTTGAGCACAGTGACAACCTCAAATCATCATTGATATGTTTTTCCTTATTGATTTACTGACATTTTCTAATAACAAATTTAAGAATGTTTTTGCGTATCCATATGCATGCCCCAAACTGACAAATAATTTTAATGATTGCATCAATGATTTAAAACTTTTTATTAAGAGCAGACCAGTGCTACTTAAGAGTTCAGTCAGACACTGATCTTTTTTCATATTAGGATTTCCTGAGCAATGACACCAAGGACAGTACTGGAAAGTCTTATTTTTTTTTTCCTTTTTTCATCCTATCTTATGATTAGCTAGGAGAGCAAGACATCAAAGCTGAACTGACTTCAAAGCCTGTAGCACTTATGGTTTTCAGCTATTACTGTAACCAGTCGCTTCACCCTACCAGCAGTTCATCTTACAGAGCTGCCTCACTGGGTTCCACCCCTCTGCTCACACCTTCCCCTTTTCTAAACCTATCAAATTTAAAAGTATCCTTAAACCAGCCTCAAAGTTAAGCCAGTCCAGGCAGTTAGCATATTTGCTTAATTTCAAGATTTTACCATTAAAAATAGACCATATTTATTTACTTACTTTTCCCAAAATTATGCCTTTTACCACAGGGCCTTAGGCTGTGTTCACTATGAACATATAATGTTCTTCATTGTGTTTATTTCAAAAGTATAATATACACATGTAGGTAAGATTATGTATACACCTACTTTAATGAGGCATCACAAAATGACAAATTAAAAAGTCAATCTAATATTTGCCCCAGAATCAATGATGTTAAAAGGAATGAAATGTAAAACATGGATTGTACATCACAATTGCTTGAACACATAATTTCTTTAGTAAAAGTTTCATGAATGTATAGTTTTTAGCAATATGAAAGTTAATATATTAAAGTCAGAGGTTATCCTATATACTCATAACTGAGTAGGCTCCTGATTACAAGGTACTAAACGTTATACAGAAGCCAGTTTCTCTAGAACTAGAACTAGTGTCAGCTGGAGGCTTTCCATTTTTCTTTTAATGGCCCAGATAAAAATTTGAAATTATTTCCCTTGAATAATTTTGTACAGTTGATGGTAGGTATTCAGTACCACCAGGAAGGCAGTGGGGAGGAACAGCTCTTGAAATCTAGTAGATAGCATCCATATCTTAAAGTTGCAGCACCAAAGTACTCACAGAAGACGTAATGATGTAGCTGTTCTCAACCCTGAACAATATATGATGCTCTGATTACTTTATGACAAAGACTCTGATTATGGATTATGGAAATTAAATGGGCTCAATATAATGCCCTAGGATGTATTGTTTTGTATTGTTTGAGAAGTGGAATGGGCTGCGTTGTAAACTAATGAGCTTTCTATCTTTTGAAGCATTTAAGTAAAGACTCAATGACTACTTTTCAAGAGTCTGATAAAAGTAATTCTTACATTTGGTAAGGATTATACTCAAGAATCTTTTAATATCTATTTCAATTGTAAGGTTCTATGTTTCTAAAATTAAAGAATATGAGGAAATAGAGTTGACGATTAAGTGATGGCAATAGCATGTGGCTATAGACTGCCATTCAGTAATTAGATGGATTTTACAAAGATTCATCAATGGTATCTTGTAGATGTTTGAAAAGTAAAAGGCATGGTCCCTGACTAGATAAGGGTAAACAACAAAATGATGCACATCTTCTCTAGGTTGAGAGAGAAAGGAACCCCAGGGAAACATAAGGGAAGGGAAATGCAGCTTTGTTAAAGAATGGGAGCCCACATGGATTTTCAGAGCACTAGAAATAGAAGCCAGTGGATGTTATATCTATCTGCGTTGCGTATAGGAAGGGAACAAAACAGGTAGGAAAATGCTAAGTTCAAATTTTAGTTTATTGGAGGTAGATGGACATTTTGAAATTCAGTTTCACTTGGGAAAGATAATTAAACAATTTCTACAAGGAAATAATGTGGCCACAGCAGCTTGTGGACAAGCTAGCCTTGGCACACATCTTTTAGCTGGTAAGACAGAAAGAATTGTGAAAGGAAAAGACCTAGGAGTCATGTTGAAAAGGCTCAATTTAGGCTTAACAGTAGAAGCTGAAGGAAGGTGTTCATTGAAAGTATTAGAAACTTGTTCTGTAGGAAATTTATGTATTAATTGATGGTTCTCCCCAGTTCTGTTTTGAGGAGCATAATAATTACAAGAGACTAAAGAGTACAATGTGAGTGTGGAAAGGATCGCTAACCAATATGTGGCTTCGGGCCAGTTAGTGAACTTCTCTGGACCACACATCATTTTAAATATTAGATAGTTAGGTGGGCGATTTCCATGATCTTTTCCAGCTCTGAGATTCTCTTCAAAAGCCCTAATTCAAACCAAATTAAATATGCACTGCATGACCTAAGAATTCAAACACACCAAATGTTTTAGCTTGCAGCACCTGGTTTATTCTGGCCTATAGATAAGAGTTGTGGTAGAAAACTAAGGATAATTTTGTGAAGATCCCAACATTTTGAGGTGTGTAAAAATTATAGGAAAGTCTCCTGTGAAGGATAAGAAGTAAGGATATCAGCAACACTGGACAAATGAAGTAGTGCTAGAGAAAGTAGTGCTACCTCATTCTTAACATTTTCATCCTAATCTACTTCTACACATAATGTTCTTCAGCAGTAAAAGAATATGTAAAAATTGGTCAGACTATTAATCCCCAGAGGGAAAGTAGGGGAGGGAGGGGGCAAGGGGAAGAGATCAACCAAAGGACTTGTATGCATGCATATAAGCCAAGCCAATGGACATGGACAACAGGGGGGATGGGAGCATGAGTGGGGGGCGGGGGAAGGATGGGGGTTTAATGGGGGGGGGGGGAATGAGGACACATTTGTAATACCTTAACTAATAAAGAATTTTTTAAAAAAAGAATATGTAAAAATCTAGAGGCAATTAACCATGCAGTAGCTCAGGATCCACTGGGATCTTTTTTTCTTGGTGTTAGAATTTAAAGCATTTGCTTAATAGATACCATCTCGCCCTAAGTTTCACATGTTGAAAGAGACATTTGAAAAGGTCTCCAAATCCTAAATTAAATACATAGTGCTCCATGTGAGAGTGTAAAGAAATAAGCCACGTCTAAAGAAGACACAAGACTGAAATGGCAGTGTTGCCTCGAGATCAGAGACCAGGAATTGACTTCGGAAGTGAATCTTTAGATTTGATTTATTGGCAATAAAGTGATAGAGAAATCTCATTAATAGATGTTTTCCAGTGATGAGGAAAGCATTACTACCAAAGAGCCTTTAGAGACATGAGAAGTTAGAAAATATAAAATCTATAAAGATGAAAAATAATTTGCATTGCCACTTATGCATAAACTCAGTAACATGTTTAGGCAGGTTTTGTAAGTAATAAACCACTCGCCAGAAGTAAAATGGATAGACCTTTTTGTTGTTGTTGTTTTTAAAGCAATTAAGCATTTTCCAAACATGTTAACTCATTTCCTGAGTATAGATTATATACTAGGGCCATACAACTAACTGGGATTTATATGTGACCATTAATTGAGGTAGCAGACTTTAAAGAGTCTAATACACATCTCATTATTACTTGTATAGCTTGGTATATTATTTTTCCAAGCCCTGGTATTTTAGGTTTCTGAATATCCATACAAAAACTTCTTATCACTATTCTGAGCCATGTTGTATCCTCTATTTTGAAATATAAATTATACTGAAATGATCATTTATAGCAGCACTAATATTATTCAACACTTAAAATCATTAAATACTTATTTTCTAATTGGGGACTTTATGCCCATCCTCTTTTAAATGGTATAATAATCTATAAATGAAAATTGTCCTATAAATAATTTCTGTTACTGTGTTAACATAAGTGTGATTCTGAGTTTTTTTGTATCAGTTTACTAGTAAACCTTCAACACTGATTACTGATATGCTCTCCCCAGCTAATTGCCATTAATCCATTTACTGTTGCTCATTGGAATGGAGAAAAATTCCTAAAGAATTTTCCATATGTTTAAGTGAATTCCCCTGTATATGTGGACACCTTTGCTTTCTTATTTTCCTATATGTATGGCCCTTTGGAAGATTCCAAATGCCAATTCTCTTTTTACTTTAGTAGGGGTGGGGTGGGGGGGACAGTTCTGAACCCTTTGGCTGAAGTCCAGCTTACTGGTTGTTGTGGCACACTTAGTTCCACGCCGCTGAGTTGAGAAGGCAGGAGTGGCACGGCTCTGTGATGACCTATTGGTCCTGACCACTCCTACCTCATTCTTAACATTTTCATCCCAATCTACTTCCACACATAATGTTCTTCTGCAGCAGTAAAAGAATATATAAAAATCTAGGGGCAATTAACCAATGCAGTAGCTCAGGATCCACTGGGGATTTTTTTTTTCTTCATGTTAGAATTGAAAGCATTTGCTTAATAGATACCATCTTGCCCTAGGTTTCACATGTGAAAAGAGACATTTGAAAAGGTCTCCAAAACCCAAATTAAATACGTATATCAAAGTGTTACCATAAATAGAACAGTATATCTTTCTTTGTTCTAAAGAATATACTTTAACCTTCATCAAAAAAAAAATATGCCTTGTGAATGGCTGAGTGTACTGTGCACATTGAATCAGAATGTCAGAATCTTCTAAATAAATTGTTACTATAGAATAAGGCAGAACTTCAGTTCTGAATTTATATAATTCATTCCATTGTGGGGTTTTTTCATTGAAGAATACATTTCTCTGCCATAAATTGTACTGAGTATGAACAGCAGAGTCATTTGAGGTTCATTGAAAATATAGGAGAACATCATGTTTCCTGTCCTTTTGTTAAACTTGGCATATTGATTTTTTTTGCACAGCTTGCAGCACAGAAATGTGATATACAGCTATGGCAAGACAAGCTAACCACATGTGAATTTGTTAAGTACTGCTGGATTAGCAGAAATTGTCTGACTGTGCAAATAGCAAGATCTGACTTCTCCAGGAACTCTTTATGACTTAATCAATTAAAATAACAAGTTTTGATTTTATTGCCCAGAATAAATCATTAGCAAAACTCATTTTCTCCTGATCACTCATTTGTGGGATGTTTATATTCATTTCATTTCTGTATTTCAAGCAAAGTAATAACTATGTCAAATTTGAACCAAAAATTCAGTCAAATGTAGGAAGATAAAGATGTAACAAATGTTACCTATTATTTTAATAATGATTTATAAATTTTGTTAAGAGATTCTAGATTTTTATTTAAATTTGCCATAGATTTTTTAAAAAATACCTCTTTAGTGTTTAGTGCTTTTGTTCCTTTTAGGCTCAGAGGTAGCAAGATTTAGATTTGACTGATACTGTTATTGCATTTAAATATAGAACCTGTGGAAAGGGAGTTTCTAAAGTGGGCTGGTTTGCTCTTCTCTCCTCACCTTATTAAAACTTCCTTGAATGTGTCCATTACACAGTTCACCCTGCCTGACATCAAAGAGTAGAGCTAAAGAAAGGATGAGCTATAACTCAGTAGAATGGGTTGCCCATGGTTTCATAGAAGTGCTAATGCCTTATCTATCAGGTTTATGGAGTTCTCTGTGCTCTTCTGGGAGCAGATAAACCATTGTGTGGTGTATGTACTGCAGAGCAAAACCGGCAGTCTGTCTAAAGCCAGGAAATGTCTGGAAAATCATGTACACGTGGTCATGTTGTCATCTGCCTTTTCAGAAAATACTTTCAAAAACATCGCAATCTCTCTAAATGTAGATTTCTTTTTTAACAAGCAGGATTTTTTTCAAAAATGTTTTCCAAAGATTTTTCTACTTGTTCTCATTACTTTTAAACAGGTGGGCATCTTATGAGATTGCATGCAAAATTTATTAGAAACAAGTCTTTTAAAATTATCTGGTAAAAGCACAAAGCATGAGTTGTTCCCCTAATAAAAAAGGGGGAAAGGGTCAAAGCAAAGAAGAAAGTGCCACTGGTTTGTGTTAGGTGACACTGTGCCCTGCTTGTCTAATTTGATTACACAGAGCCCCTGAAGCCTCGGGCAAAGCTGATTTTAGCTATAATCAGCTTCTTAACCTTTTGAGAACTAACGTAAACACTACCTAGCAGTGGTTAATTATGTTGCTCTGCTGCTCACTACAAAGTGCAAAGGTAAGTGTAGAACTACAGTAACACATGTTGTGACAAAATTTAACAAGATGACTTAAGGGGATTGCAGCAGAATGCAGTTCTATATTAGTGGTAAACTCTACGTGAATTCAAAAGACTTAAAGATGCTTTAAAAACAATTTTTTAGCTATAGTTTTTGCTTCAGTTTTATCTGTAAGTGCTGGACATTTACTACTTTTTTCTTTTTGCTGTCCTCACATTTGTACTTTTCACTAAAATTCTCTTTGGATTACACATATATTTAAGAAATTCAAGTGTACTCATACACTTTTCACTCTTTCATTTTTCAGAGTAAACAAACGTGATTGCAATATTTATATAAGTAGAGTAAAATCCTCTTGGTTCACTTTTATAGATAGTAAAAATTCATTAAGGGGAGCATGGAATTTCTTTATAGTTAAATGGAATATTGTGATCATATAGGCAATAGTCTAACTTTATTTAAAACTGAGGCTCTATAATGCAGGAATCAGATGTGTCATATGGGAAATTAATATGTTAAGATGATTTTACTGTCTGCAGTTGGTGTAACTCTGGTGTGGCGATGTGACTAATGGGGTGGAGAACCATCAAGATTGACTAATGTGCTTATCAAGGCTATCTCCTCCACGTCATATTTTCTGGGAAAACCCCAGTGGGAATATTCTCCTGAGTAAGGGTTCCAGAACAATATATGGAGCCATAAGCCATGCCCTATATTGCTAGGCCTCTGCACCAGCAATTTTACCTGAAATTTCATGCCCCGAAAAAATTCTGAAGGGTGGACTCTTAATGCTCCCCAGGGACACATTGTAAACACTGTGGAATTAAAATGGAGTGGGAGGGGATGGTTCAGACTAAAGATTAACTATGTTTTTTTTAATCTAGGTCATTCCCTCATGAATAACATGAATATGCTACAAGCTTATATTTTGCAGTGTAGTTCATATTGTGGTGACAGTGAGCTTAAAAATTACTTGTAAAGAGGTGGATTTGGAGAGGTGGGTATCTAAGGCCTTTCACAATTTCCGAGGCATTTGGGGAGCATTCACTGGGCAGCACAGCCAGTTCTGTTGGACAAACTTGGCCACGTGGTAAATAAAGGTGACCTCATTTTAAATAAAATAAATTTGTTAAACTAAATGCCACCTAATAGGAGTTCAAGTGGTTTTTGTAGCCACATATAAAACTGGGATAAATAGAGCCAGATAGCCAATAACTAGACATTTCTGGACCCTTGCAGAAATGTTTTAACTAAATTGTATTCTCTGTTTTGTAATCAAATTGTTAAAGAAACAATTATATTCAACAGCATGTTACAGCTATTACAGGTATCTTTTAGACAAAGTGCTTTTTTGTTTGTTTGTTTGCTTGCTTTGCTTTGTTTTAATCCTCACCTGAGGATATTTTTTTCCATTGCTTTTCAGAGAGAGTTGAAGGAAGGGAGGGAGAGGGAGAGAGGAACATCAATGTGAGAGAGACATACCAAATGGTTGCCTCCTGCATGAGCCCTGACCAGGGCCTGGGCTAGGAGGAGCCTGCAACCAAGGTACGTGCCCTTGACTGGAATGGGGCCTGGGAGCCTTTGGTATGCAGGCCAACTATCCACTGAGCCAAACCAGCTAGGGCTGGCATTCTTTTCTTAACTCATTTTCAAATTGTTCATTACTGGTGTAAAGAATTAAAATTCATTTTTGCATATGGATTTTTCTATTCTGTGAGCTTGCTAAAATGTGTTTAAGAGTTCTAGAATTTTTTTGGTAAAATCTAGGATTTCCTACATATAGAACCATGTCATCTATGAACTTTCTTTTTAATATGCATGCCATTAGTTTCTTTTCCTGCCTTACTCCACTGTCTGTAAACTGTAGTGTTGATTAGGAGTGGTGAGAGTAAGTTGAGATTCTGAAATTTCCCCTTGAGGATTGTTGTTGCTGATATTTTTTTCTGTTTTTCATTTGTTTTTGTTTTGTTTTGTTTTGTTTTGTTTTGTTTTGTTTTGTTTTAAGAAACTTGCCTGGCCTTAATCTGTAGGTCTGTCTCCCCTTCAGGATGTGTGCATGCTGATATTTCTGTATGGTTTTTTTTTTTATTCCTTTTTTAAAAAATTATTATTTTAGTCTGACTTTCTAGAGTTCACTCCTTTGCCTGCATAGTTTAAGGGTCAGAGTTTTGTTCAGTCATCCCAAGGGAGTGAGGCTTTGTGGGTGGATGTGGATGTGAGTTGCAGAGTATATTCTAAGTTCACCCAGTTTTTCAAGCCTACCTCAAGCTTTTACTTTCTGTTGGGCTTTCCTGGGACTTCTGTGCCCACATTCAGCCTCCCAGTCAGGAAGGTGTGCCAGGGGTTCATCCAGTCCCTCAGTAGCTCTCTCATGGCCAGGATCTCCCTGTTAAATTTCTGGCTAGTCCACTGGTCTGCCACGCATCCCAACTGAGATCACTACCTCAGGGTAGGAGGGCCACAGGTTTTTGTGGTTAGTTTCCAACTTTGCTTTATTTACTGGTAACTCCACTGGGCACAGGATTTTCTCCTTCTACTCCACATCAAGTCAAGTCCTCTAGCAGTGAAGCTGCAGGTCTGCACAGCCAGTCGCACCTGGAGACACTGCTGTGCCCGCAGGCTGCCCGCCACAGGCTGCCGCTGCGCTGCCGTAGTCGGCGGTTTTCATGAAAACACTTCTCAGTGTGATGTTTGCTTTTAGTTGATTTCTACACTGCTCACCTGGTTGACAATTTTGTTGACTGTTTTAGTATTTGGGAGAGGATTTATCGTCCTCTTCACCTGTCATTTCTGGAAGTCCTGCCTGAGTCCTTTTTGTAAGCCACCAACCTTTTCTGGAACAAGGCGAAACATTAAATACATAAATTAAGTAAATAAATACATAAATACAGAATAAGATAAAAAAGAAAAGCAGGCAAAGGTAAAGGAAATATAAAAATAGGAAAATAAATTCCTTATGGAGCAACAATAATTTTTAACTCCTATGACAGATTGTCCAGTGTGCTTAGGAACAGAAGTTGTCTTGGTCTTGCAACAGGTAATTTTACTCTGCCAGAAAATCCAAATGACCTTTGTTTCCTTGTCATTGGGACATCAAAATGGGGGGGGGGGGTATATCTGATGTATATATTCAGTTGGATCAAAACGCTACCCTAGGATCCTTTTTATTTCACTTCATTTTGTTTTCTTCCAAAGGCCAGATCCTAAAACTTGTACAACTTTAAGTTGTAGGATTGCTTTAGAAAATGTGCAGTGAAAAAAACTGCCAGATTGAAGGTTTCTTAAGTGCTACTGTCCAAAATCACTAGGCATACTTGAAACCAGTAATTCTCGTCAGAATATACACTCTCAGTGTGTGACTTTTATCTGCAGGTGGCAGAGCATATGTTTTAGCACCAAAAAGCGTCAGGTGGCAGAGGGAGGGTATTCAATGTGTTGTGACCTATTGTTATTTTTAATGTTTTTCTTATAGCTGCTTAGTTCCAGTCAAAAGCAGACTAACTAAAATATTTTCAGATCTTAAGGACTATTTTTAATTTAAGGGGATAAATTGGTTCCAAATAAGTTGTGTCATTTTATTTCATCTAACACATGAATCAAGGTTATTAGACCAGTGTCTCCCATAAAAGAAAAATACAGTGATATCTTACGTAACTGAAATCCAGGGAGTGGGCTCTCCTCTTCACATGGATTTTCTGGTTAAATTGTCATTAATCCTTTAAGCATTGCAGTGACTTTTGCTTTTTCCTTTTATAGTAATCTGTCTCCTCCCGTAGGAAATAGGTACTTAGGTATGGCTAGAAAATAGGTATAGTTAGCAAATACCACGTAGTATTTTCTAAGTAGTATATTTCTTAATATGTGATTCAAAGTTATCATCTGTGTCTTACTCATAATTAAGGCCTAAATTGAGGAATTATAAATTCAAACACCAACTGATAAGTTAAATATAAGTGTGCAAGCTCCGTGTTGTCAGATGTTTCAGTTTTCCCAAAGAAGGCAGAATCTGTTATCATTGCTTGAAGTCTCTCTTGTTTTAGTGTTGTAACTAACAAGTTTTCAAAACCATTATATGTCAGATAAAACAGGTACCATCCAGGTCAGGCCCACAGGCAGCCAGTTTGTGACCTCAGGGAAGAGAGACTAGTCAGAGCCTGTTCTGACAATTCTGACAACAGCCTTTGCCTGGTCTCTTGTCTGTCATGTATCTCTTGCTCATAAAAGAATGCATAACATGCTCCCCAAATGGCAGTCTCCCTTGTTTTACTGTGGAATTGTCAGGTAGTGTGTTTTAGTGGAAAATGCACTAAACTAACCATACATAAACCTTGGTTCTGAAGCAGATGTTTCTGAAGCCCCTATCAACCAGACCCTGATCTAAGCACATTAGATGTATTGACTCATTTATTGCTACTTTTGGTTTTTTGTTTTAAAAGTTTTATAATGTTAGAGCAGTCTTTTAACTTCTGTAGATGTTTCCTCACTTAAAAAAGCATAGGATTGGGAACATAGGATTGATCTAGACAATCTGTAAGAACTCTTTAATCATGAAAATTCTTTCATCTGGAAAATATGAGATTAGATCCAGTGAAACAAAAAATAATTGTCAACCAGACTATAGTGTTAATTTGAATGGGCTTATAGCACATTATCACACATAACACAATAGTGGTAAATGTATATGATCTATAATTCATTTAAATTCTTTTGATAATAAGTATCATGCTATGAAGATTTTAGTTAAATTGTGAAAGAATTTTAGTATACACTAACCATGGGGTTAAAAGGGCCTAGATACTATCCTGAAGGAGCTTATGATCTCATTGAGACAAAGTAGCCTGCAACGGAAATTTAGATTACAACATAAAATTGATACCCGGATGTGGGTTATACACAGCCAGGCTTTACATTCCAAGGCTATCAGAATGAATGTTTGAGTATGTGTCGTGTGTTTATGGGAGGTGAGACTTAGAAAAGAGAAGATCTTAAATGAAAGGTCCAGGGGTCCCTTCAAGTTAGAAAAATGTCTCTAAGTTAGAAGTAAGTATGTTACCGTATCCAAGAAATAGAAGGTGTTGCCTTCATTGTGCTTCTTGTACTGTGAGAAATTTTACAGAAAAATCAAGATAATTATTTTAATGCATTTTCCAACATTTGCTGTTATGAAGGCGGATGACTATAATAAAGTATCCCAGTGCTACTCTTGTGACTTTGACAGAAAACAAGCACTTGAGTTGTAGTTGTTAATTTATTTTGTTTGCAGCTAACTCGGATGGTTCAAGAAAAAAGGTACATGAAAGAGATGAAGTGAATATGGCAAAATATTAACAATTATTGAACCTAGGAGACAGGTATATAGGCAATCATTTTACTATTACAACTCTGATAGGTCTAAATATTTTTACAATAAAAGGGAGGGAATAAAATAGTGGAGAAGACATTAAAGAAAAAGTTCTTCAAATAAAATTAAAATATATTAAAATCAAATGTACTACAGTACTATAGTAATTATGAAATATATATGAAAGTAATTAGGTGCTTTGTGAATATTTTGGTAAGTTTACTTCATTTCAAACTTTCCAAATCTTAAGTGGATCTTGCTTTGTATCCCATAGGCAGAATAAAAGGCTGCTTTTGCAAAACCAGAAGGATTAATATAAATCCTTCACTTATTTATTTACTAGAGGCCTGGTGCATGAAAATTCATGTACTGGAGGGGGTGTCCCTCAGCCCAGCCTGCCCCCTCTCACAGTCCGGGAGCCCTCAGGGGCGGTAGGTGACCCGGCGATCAGGAGAATGCGATGCCCCATCACACCTCTGCTGCTGCCACTGCCGGCAGCACAAGCCTTGGCCAGCCCTGGTTACCTGAGCCTCAGGTGTCCCTGGGCGGCTGGGCAGCTACCATTCAAGGCTTGCTTGTGCCTCAGGCCGGCCCTGGGGGGCTGAGGGGACTGGGTGCCACCATCTTTGAGGGCATGGCAGTCAATTAGCATATTCCCTCCTTATTGGCTGTGGGTGCTGCCATCCTTGAGGGTGGGGCAGTTGATTAGCATATTCCCTCCCTATTGGCTGTGGGCGCCACCATCTTTGCAATGGCGTGAGGGTCAATTAGCATATTCCCTCTTTATTAGATAGGATTTGACAATTTAAATCTCTCTCTACATTTTAGTAAGATTTTGTTCACTTGTCTAAAGCAAAGCAGAGTTGCTCAGCTTCTAGTGAATTTGGAGTAGAGTAGATTTATTTCCTCATTTTTCTCTTGTTTTGTTTTGGCAGATTTGTAAATACTAGTATATACTTATGATAACATGCTTAACAATCCAGATGATTCAGTAATTTCCCATGTCAGGGAGGCAAGCCTAATCAAACAAACATAGGAATTTTATGAGATTTAAGAAGAGCACTTATGGTACTATCCAATTTTTAATTTCAGCAGGAATTTATTTCACTAATATCTTTCTTCCCCAGAATTATAATAAATAAAATGAAAAAGAATTCTGGCCGAAACCGGTTTGGCTCAGTGGATAGAGCGTTGACCTGCGGACTGAAAGGTCCCAGGTTCATTTCCGGTCAAGGGCATGTACCTGGGTTGCGGGCGTATCCCCAGTAGGAGATGTGCAGGACGCAGCTGATCGATGTTTCTCTCTCATCGATGTTTCTAACTCTTTATCTCTCTCCCTTCCTCTCTGTAAAAAATCAATAAAATATATTTTAAAAAAAAAAAAGAAAAATTCTGGTCACATTTTTTAATTGAAGTAAAATTCATGTAATATAAAATTCATCATTGTAACCATTTAAATTATACAATTCAGTGACTTCTAATACATTCACGAATCCATACATCTGGCCTCTAGTATAGGTATAAATAGATATAATATTTCACATAGAGGTGTTAAGATTAAGAAAAAAAAAATGAAAACCTCATAGATACAGACATCAGCATGGTAATTACCAGAGGGAAAGGGGGGTGGGGCCAGGTTGAAGAGAGTAAAGGGGGGATAAATGGTGATGGGAGGAGACTAGATTTTGAGTGGTAAACACATAATACAATATAGATCAATCTATAGATACTATACTGTAGAACTTTACACCTGAAACATACAGTTTTATTAACCAATATAATTCTAATAAAGTCAATAAAAATGCATTTTTTAAAAATTAAGTAAGCTAAACAGTGGGGGAGTGGCTGGTTGGGGCTCATTGGTATGTTTCAGATAAGGTTGTCAGGAAAGGTCTCTGAGAAGTTCCTTAACTTACTGTTGGACCTTTGGGGGCTCAATCTCTTCATATATGAAACGAGAGCATTGCTAGATGATTACTAAGTAGCTGCAAAATTGTGTACTTTCTTTAAAGGATATATCTTTGGGTCAAATAACCTGTTGTATATAGAAATTATGGTCTTTGTTGTCCATTGATCTCAGAATTTAATAAAAATGTTCATCGATTCCCAAGGTTTAATTTCATTTTACATTTGAGGAATTTAAACTGAGAGTTAAATGCCTTTCCAAAGGTTGCATAATAGCCAAACAGGGATTAGAGCTCTCAATTCCTGCCATTCTCAGTCTGAAATTTCCGCCTCACTATGTGATATAATAAGAAGTGGAATTGAAATGTCAGAGCAGTTCAAAGTAGATTAGAGATGTGTAAGCTATGATAGACTAAAATACTTACAAATAAGGGGTTGGATAAGTATGTCTCACTGCACTCATTTATGACAGACAAGTAAGCCATGTGATATGCTTTAAACCAGTAGAATAGCACACACCCCCCTCCAAGAAAATCTATAATTTTAATCAAAAGTTTGTTTCAGTCATTGAAATTCTGTTATTGCTGCTTACAAACATTAAAGTCAATCAAAACATCAGTAGCTTTACAAGATCAATATTTTTAATATGTTTGCATTGCAGTACTGCAGATTTTTGGCTAATGGATCGCACCCATATTGATTTCCATGGGAAATGTTAGTCTGATACTGAAATAATTTTTTAAAAAACACAGGAATTATTGGTTTAGAATTTTGAAGGAGATAGAAATATAAAAATTGGTTATTGACTAAATTGCTTGGGGTGAGTGAACCTTGGGCACTTGGAATAAACTTGGTAGCACTCAGTCATTACTGAATACTACCTCAGTCCCTTAAACTGAAAATCAATCAATAACCTATTATAACAATGCAAATTGTGGTGAAATAACATATTAGGCATGTAAGAATCACATTTTATCAAAACAGATACGCATAAGCATATGTATGGGCGTATTGAAAACGTCTACTAAAACATAGTGATTGATTTTGACTTTGAAATTCCTGCTGAAGATAGTTTGAGTAGCATTTTTAAAGAGATAAACTGCTACAAAATAAGAGTAAAAAGAAGCATACAATTATTCTATGAACAATAATGAAAGTACATACACTACAGCATGTCAAATGACAGATTCTGTTATTTTGATTCAGAGCAAAATTACAATTGTTACTCTGTTCTCAAAGCATTGCAGTAATGTATGCAAGCATTAGATTAGATACAAACACATTTCCCACAATAGGAATCTAATGCACATTACATTTTCTTGTTTTTTCAGCCTTTCGTTAGGAGAGCCATATTTTCATTTAGAAAGTTTACTCTATATTTTCATTTGGTTACCATTATAAATTTATGAATTCTTTATCTCTCAGAGGCAATCTAGTGTTTTAGAACATTTTTGTAATGTCTCAATATAAATTCAGACCAGTATAATAGTGCTCAGAAATAGCAGTTACAAAATCTGTTGTGTATTTTTATTTATATAACTTTAAAAACTGTTATTTATATATGATGGAAACATTTACTTTGAGAGGGACATGGGATTAAGTTAAAAGATAGAACTGAAAATTAGTAATCACAACTGTTGAATTTAATTGCCATCTCTATGAGCCTGATCAATATTTTCCTTTGGTAATAAGTTGAGCTCTCTTTATAAGTAGAAAATTCATCATGAATCCTTTCATTCTGTGAGGTGGTAACACTAATACAATCATATTTCTGTCCATTTCAATTTAGTGTTAATCTGATCACCATTTTTACCAAATTTCTTTCATCCTATTCTGACCTCTTTTTTACCTTTATCATTATAACTAGCATGACTCCCAAATCCAGTTGATCAAATCTTACTTCTTCCTATTCCAGTTGAAATTTTACCTAAATGTGACTTTTCTCAAACATTTTCTGTCTCCAGCATTAGGGAGGCTGTTAGGACATTTGTTTTGATGGATCAAACCTTCAGAATGAGTTAGGAGACGTGATGCTTCACTGTTCTATTACATACATTATACCTGAAAACAGCCAAGTTATACAGTACAGATATTCACTTGTAAGCTGTATAAATAGTCATATAGTCTTTGCTCAATCATTCATGGCTTTCTGCTATAGGTATTATTAGCCAAGTACCCATGGTCTTAAAAGTGATTAGATTCTAATTCCCTAGCCTGCTGTCTCCACATTTTCATATACAGTTGTTCTTCCAGTTGTTTGTCTTTCTAAGAATTCCAACTGGAATTTGTGTCACTTATCATTGTCAGAGAATGTTGTTTCTTCAACAGAGAGAATTTGTGCGATCCCCAGTTAGAATTTCCAGTTGTCTGGTCAGGGAGCTGTGCATGATGAAAATGGGAACTCATCAGCTCTTAGAAACCCAGCAGAGTGAATACTAGTTCTGCAAAGCTCCACAGCCCACTCCCCCACCCACACGTGCCTCTGCTCGGAGCCCATCTAGATTTGTCACCTAGAGCAGTCTGTACTCAAAATCGTTCCCTTCTGACAACTCCCTGGTAACCTGGACGAAGGCATAAGATTTGTAATTTGGTCCAGAACACCCCTGGTGTTTTCACTGACTCTAAGAAAAGCCAAGCCACCGTCTCTCTGGGAAGGTAGTATTTGAGAGCAGAGCTGGGGCTCTAGAGGACACATTTTTAAATTTATTTATGGAATTTGAACATTTGACAAAATCTAGTAGAAAGCACTCAAATTAAAAAAAGGCTGCTCTCCATTTGAGAATATCAGAAGACGCGGGAGAGGATTCCAAAGAGCGGCTCCTTGTGCAAACTTGTTACATTAATGGGTTAGTGAAAACCAGTGTCAGAAGTTCATACCACAGTATGAACAAGATGATTTGATTTTAATTTTTAAACAAACCAGACTTTCTGAATTCTAGGTCATTCTGATAAAAACTCATTCTAGAATCAAACTATTCAGATAGTCCACAACAAGCCTTACCTATAAGCAGCTGGAAAATACCCAGACGTCTTTATTTATTAATGAACTGTTACAGGCATGCTGCTCACAGAGTGTGTAAGATAGTGGTTAAGAGTAAGACTCGGGAACCATACTGCCTGAATTCATATCCTTTCTCTGCCACTTCCTATCTATGCGAGCTCGATCAAGTTGCCCAACCACCCTGCACTTCTACTCCTTCCCATATAACCTGACAATGATAATGAGATATACCTTATACGGTGTTGCAAGGATAAAATACAGGTGAAGCATTTGTTATTTGATTTTATATGCGATCCTTTCTGTCTATGCTGTCAGGAGCTGAAAGAAAATCCTTTAATCTTTGGTAGTTTTCTCTCTAAAACCCCATCTTCTGCAATCTGGGGGAGGTGTTTCTACCCTCTGTCCCCATGGCAGCCTCCACTACCCCTACCATCATGCATAGTACTGTTAGTTCCACTAACCTAAGCTTCCTGAGGATGAAAACTGTCTATCTTTTCATCATTATTTCTTCAATGCCTAGCATATAGTTTGTATTTTGCAAATAATTTCTAGATTAATGTTAACTAAAATATAAAAGAAGTAACCACAAATATTACAATATTCATTTATAGAGATTTGCTTTGACTAGTTATTGCCTGGGTTCCACAGGCACTGGCATGCAAGGAATGATTTCTTTCAACTCCTTTGCAATGGCTTCTGCCTAGAATGGTCTACCCTTCGATGTCCACGGGGCTCACTTCCTAATTTCCTTCAGATCTGTATTCACCTGTCACCTTCTCAGTGATTCCTATCCCAACTACCTCATTGTAATTGCATCCTTGCCTCTTCTTTGTTCTGTTGTGTTTTTCTGTAGCATTTATGACAGACCAACCCTCTATGTATTTGAGAGATTTGTTATGTTTATGATTTGTTGTTGGCCTCCCCTGCCCACCGCTGAACTATAAGCTTTGTTGGTTTTGCTCAGCTATAACTCCAGCATCTGGAACAGTGCCTGGCACAGAGTAGGCAGGCATTTTAGAAATGTCTGGTGAATTAATTAATAAATTCAGTGCATTGGGGCTGCCAATTTGGAAATAAGTGAAAGCAAAATTATGATTCAAGGAAAATCAACAAAATTAGAAATGAGAAACCTTGAGTTCCATCTTGAGAGCAGTCAGTGCATGGTTTTTGACTGTGCCAAATATACAAACTTCACTTCCCTCAGCCTCCAAATTCTGAAAATCACCTTTACCAAAGTACCCCTCAAGGGTCACTCAGGAATATATTGCAAGTTTCTTATATGAAGTAATATATCTCTGAGATTATGTCTTTAATATGGGATCTCATTGCTCAAGGTATTTTTAATGGTTAATCCCTGAAGCAAACTGCTTCTTTGCATGTATGAATATGAACTTCCCTTAGAATATGAATACAGAATCTCTGCAAGGTTTTAATTAAGAATAATTAAAATAGTATCTGTATTAAGATATGTTTTAGTCTACCAGCTTAGTAGGGGTTTTATTTCAATAAAATTTTTTTGGTTTTTTTACATGTTGCAGCATAAAATTCTGCATTGAGCCAGTATTAGCAGGAAAAATGTGGTATGCTGGAGGGGTAAGAAACAATGTGACTTAGAAATTAATTCCCTGTGTTATTTTTGTTAAAATTTGTTTTCATTAAGGTTAAACTTTCACTTGGATGGTTAATTATTTGAATTCATTATGCAGGCATCACAAAAACACAAATTGAACAAGTTAATTCTATAGGAAGTAGAAAGGAGTTGTAGTTGTATATGAGGAAACGTATTTAAAAATATATAGGCTCAGAGTCATATGTGAGCTGAGATTTTCATTTAGCTTGCTATTTGTAGGATTATTTCGCTATTTAAATTATACACACACACACACACACACACACACACACACACATATATAAAGGCTAATATGCTAAGTGTCCATCCGGGTAATGATAGAACGTAGCAACGCCCGTCTTCCTCTCCCTAGCGACTAGCCTCCTGGAGTTTCTTCAGCCCAGGAACACGACTTGCTTTATAGCCAGGTGGAAACATTTTACACTTTAACCAAATGTCTATGAAGCATTTTCCCATGCCTCATCTTATTTGATCCTCACAGAATTCCTAGAGTTAGGTAGATAGGAGACTCGGTGGAATCCTATTTTTTTTTCATTAGCCGGAAAACGGAGATTTAGAAAGCTTAGAAACTTGACCTGACTGAAAAGAAGTAAGAAATGGTGGACCTTGGAAATAACTTCAAGTTTTCTCACTACACAGAATATAATCAAACACTGCTGCAGTTAAATATTTCATCCTTTGTCCTCCCTGCGTGATCTACAATAATATTCTTCTCTGTGTTGACATTTACTGCTGTGTTGCTGACAGTTACCTGAAAGAAGTTGGTGTGCTTCACTGGGCTGGAAAAAGTTTAGCTAAGTCAGAAAGCAGGTCTGATTAAGCAAGTTTATACTATATCTATAAAAGGCTAAGTTGACTTGCGCATGCACAATACATGTAAAGCTCTCGCTGGCACCAATCGCACACGTGTGTTTCCATCTATCATTGTAGAGAAAGGGTGAATAACAATATTAAAATATTCTAATTAACTTCCTTTTAATGTGTACAAATTTGTGCACCATGCCACTAGTGGTATATAAAATGATTTGAGTATGCTTGGGTTAATAAGAAGGAAAGTTTTATTATTTAAAGTATTATAAATAGTAGTACATATGTCTCCTTTTCCCCCTATTCACCTGCCCCAGGCCTCCCCCAACCCCTGGCACACATCCTCACCCCCCTAGTGTTTGTGTCCATTGGTTATGCTTATATGCATGCATACAAGTCCTTTGCTTGATCTCTTGCCCCACACCTCAAGCCTCCCCTGCTTTCCCACTGAAGTTTGATAGTCTGTTTGATGCTATTTTGTCTCTGTATCTATTTTTGTTCATCATTTTATGATGTTCTTTATATTCCACAAATGAGTGAGATCATGTGATATTTATATTTCTCTGACTGGCTTATTTCACTTAGCATAGTGCTCTCCAGTTCCATCCATGCTCTTGCAAATGGTAAGAATTCCTTCTTTTTTACAGCATTGTAGTATTCTATTGTGTAGATGTACCACAGTTTTCTAATCCACTCATCTGCTGATGGGCACTTAGGCTATTGTAAATTGTGCTGCTATGAACATGGGGATGCATATATCCTTTTTGATTGGTGTTTCTGTATTCTTGGGATATATTCTTAGAAGTGGGATTACTGGGTCAAATAAAAGTTCCAGTCTTCGTTCCCACCAGCAGTGCAAGAGAGTCCCCCTATTCCCCGCCTCCTCACCAGCACTTGTTGTTTGTTGATTTGTTGGTGATACCCATTCTGGCAGGTGTGAGATGGTACATCATTGTTGTTTTGATTTGTATCTCTCGGAAGATTAGTGATTCTGAGTATGCTTTCATATGTCCCTTGGCCTTCTGTATGTCCTCTTTCAAAAAGTATCTATTTAGGTCCTTTTCCCTGCTGGGGTCCAACCCCAGCGGGTCCAGGGGTCCCCAAAGGTGTGGACGGAGTCGGCGAAGAAGAAATGACACGGAGACAGCATTCAGTTGATCAGCAGCCTAGCCAGGATCTCCAGCCAAGTTCTGGTCTGGATCTCCAGCGAAGTTCTGTTTAGGATCTCCAACCAGGTTCTGTGTCCATGTTCTCTTGTTAGGTTCTCCAGGTTCTCCAGCCAGGCTCTGTAGCCATGTTCCCTCGCTAGGTTCTCCAGTCAGGTTCTGTCCAGGTTCTCCAGCCAGGTTCAGTCACCAGGTTCTAGTCAGGTTCTCTTGCCAATTTCTGTAGTCAGGTTCAGTCCAGGATCTTTTGCCATGTTCTCTCGCTAGGTTCTGTCTCTAGGTTCTGAGGCCAGTTTCTGTCCAGGATCTTTTGCCATGTTCTCTCCAGCAAAGTTCTTCTGTCCCTAGAGAACGTTCTGTGTAGGTTCTGTGCCTAGGTGCTGTCTCTCTCTCTGTCTCTTGCTGTCTTGTTACATCTGTATTTATACCAGTTGATTCAATCCTATCAATCTCTATTACAAAGGTTAGGGCGTTTCTTATCTCCATTCCAGGGAGTAAAGATTATGTAGCTTAAGCATGATTGTTCATAGTTAAAGTGATTAATTACCCGCCTGGCACTTAGTTAAGAGGTTTTATTCCCTCCCTAACTTCAGGGGAAAATCCCTACCTGGGGAAACAACCTTTCTCAGAGACCTTGGTTAAAACACATAGTGCCTAGAAGGTGAGCAAACATATTAAGAACAGTATGCCATATATGCCAGGTCCCTTGAAACAGCAAGCATGGACCGGCTCCCGGCATTTCCCATTTTTTGATTGGATTGTTTATCTTCCTTTTGTTAAGTTGTATGAGTTGCCTATAAATGTTGGAGATTAAACCGTTATCGGAGATAACATTGGCAAATGTGTTCTCCCATGCCGTGGGTTTTCTTGTTGTTTTGTTGATGGTTTCTTTTGCTGTGCAGAAGCTTTTTATTTTGATGTAGTCTCATTTATTTATTTTCTTCTTAGTTTCTATTGCCCTAGGACAGGGGTGGGCAACCCCTGGCACGCGTGCCAAACATGGCATGCCAGTAACTTCTGCTGGCACGCGAAACCCTCTCTTATAATCTTCCATTTACAATTTTTTTCTTAATACTGACTTTTTTTATTTTTCAGGTAAATTCAGTGTAGGTGCATCTTAGATAAATAAATAATGGCTTGGGTCTATTTCTGGGTTCTCTGTTTGGTTCCATTAGTCTATATGTCTGTTCTTGTGCCAATACCAGGCAGTTTTGAGAACAGTGGCTTTGTAATATAGCTTGATATCTAGTATTGTGATCCCTCCAACTTTGTTCTTCTTTCTCAGGATTGCTGCAGCTATTTTGGGTCTTTTTTTATTCCAGGTAAATTTTTGGAGAGTTTGTTCTAGGTCTGTGAAATATTCTGTTAGTATCTTAATGGGGATTGCATTGAATCTATAGATTGCTTTGGGTAGTATGGACATTATAATGATGTTGATTTTACCAATCCATGAACACGGTATATTCTTCCAGTTGTTTATGTCTTCCTCTATCTCTTTTTTCAGTGTCCAGTAATTTTCTGAGTACAGGTTCTTTACCTCTTTGGTTAAATTTATTCCTAGGTATCTTAATATTTTTGTTGCAATGGTAAATGGGATTGTTTTTTTAGCTTCTCATTCTGTGAGTTCATTATTGGTGTATATAAAAAAAGCCATAGATTTCTGGGTGTTGGTTTTGTATCCTGCTACATTGCCGAGTTCATTTATTACTTCTAGTAATTTTTTGAGGGAGTCTTTAGGGTTTTCTCTGTACTATATCATGTCATATGCGAATAATGACAATTTTACTTCTTCTTTTCCAATTTGGATACCTTTTATTTCTTCTTGCCTGATCGCCATGGCTAGTACTTCCGGTACTATGTCAAACAGGGGTTGTGAGAGTGGGCATCCCTGTCTTGTTTCTGTTCTTAGGGGAAATGCTTTTAGTTTTTGTCCATTGAGTAAGATGTTGGCTGTATGTTTGTCATATATGGCTTTTATTATGTTGAGATATGATCCTTCTATTCCTACCTTGCTGAGAGTTTGTATCAAGAAATGGTGTTGGATTTTGTCAAATCCTTTTTCTGCATCAATTGATATGATTATATGGTTTTTATCTCTCACTTTGTTTATGTAGTGTATCACGTTTATTGATTTGCGGATATTGTGCCATCCTTGCATCCCAGGAATAAATCCGACTTGGTCATGTTGTATGATCTTTCTAATGTAATGCTGGATCGATTTGCTAGAATTTTGTTGAGAATTTTGGCATCTATGTTCATGAGGGATATTGGCCTGTAATTCTTTTTCTTTGTATTGTCTTTATCTGGTTTGGGGATTAGGGTAATGCTGGCTTCATAGCAAGAGCTTGGAAGTGTGCCTTCCTCTTGAAGTCTTTGGAATAGTCTGAGAAGGATAGGTTTTAGTTCCTCTTTTAATATTTGATAAAACTCCCTTGTGAAGCCATCTGGTGATGGGCACTTAGAGCTTTTGTTTGTTGCAAGTTTTTTGAGTACTGCTTCAATTTCTTTCATAGTTATCGGCCTATTCACATTTTTTATTCTTCCTGATTGTGTTTTAGAAGGTTGTATTTTTCTAGGAATATATCCATTTTTTCTAGATTGACCAGTTTGTTGGAATAGAGTTGTTCATAGTATTTTTTTTTGTTACGATTCTTCGTATTTCTGTGGGGTCCGTTGTTATTGCACCCCTTTCATTTCTGATTTTGTTTATATGGCTCCTCTCTCTTTGCTTCTTGATGAGCTTGGCTAGAGGTTCATCAATCTTGTTTATCCTTTCAAAGAACCAGCTCTTGGTTTCATTGATCTTTTGTGTGTGTGTGTGTGTGTGTGTGTGTGTGTGTGTGTCTATGTCATTTATTTTCCCTCTGATCTTTATTATTTCCTTCCTTCTGTTCACTCTGGGCTTTTCTTGTTGCTCTCTTTCTAATTTTTCAAGTTGCAGAGTGGGATGGTTTATTACCAGTTTTTATTTTTTGAGGTAGGCCTGTAATGCTATGAACTTCCCTCTCAGCACTGCTTTCACTGTGTCCCATAGATTCTGGATTGTTGTATTTTCATTGTCATTTGTTTCCAGGATGTTTTTAATTTCTTCTTTGATCTCTTTGGTAACCCAATCATTATTTAATAGCATGCTCTTCAGCCTCCAAGTGTTTGAATTTTTGTGATTGTTTTTATTGTATTTTATTTCTAATATTATGCCATTGTGATCTGAGAAGATGCTTGATATGATTTCAATCTTCTTGAGTTTGGAGAGGCTTTGCCTGTGTCCCAATATGTGGTCTATCTTTGAGAATGTCCCATGTGCACTTGAGAAGAATGTATATTCTGTAGCTTTGGGGTGGAATGTTCTGAAGATGCTGATGAAGTCCATCTGATCTATTGAGTCATTTAGGATTGCTGTTTCTTTGCTGATTTTTTGTCTAGAGGATTTATCCAGTGATGTTAATGGGGTATTAAAGTCTCCTACTATGATTGTATTGCTGTCAATCTCTCCCCCGATATCTTCCAGAAGTCTTTTTTATGTATTTGGGTGCTCCTGCATTGGGTGTATATATGTTTACCAGAGTTATATCCTCTTGTTGTATTGATCCCTTTAGAATTATGCAGTGGCCTTCGTGGTCTCTTGTTATGGCCTTCACTTTGCGGTCTATTTTGTCAGATATAAGTATTACTACCCCAGCTTTTTTTCATTTCCACTTGCCTGAATGATATTTTCCATCCCTTCACTTTCAGCCTGTATGAGTCCCTTGTTCTGAAGTGGGTCTCTTGTAGATAGCATATATATGGGTCATGTTTTCTTACCCATTCAGTCACTCAATGTCTTTTGATTGGAGCATTTAGTCCATTTACATTTAATGTTATTATTGACTAGAGGCCCGGTGCATGAAATTAATGCATGGGGGGGGGGGGTGTCCAGCCTTAGCCCTTTCCCAGTCCGGGACTCCTCAGGTAGTCCCTAGGCCTGGATAGTGATCAGGGCCTATCGGGGCTTTCCTTCCCCCGGCTGCCGGCAGCTGGCCCCACCCCTGCCACTGCCACTGCTTGCCATCTATGCAGCGTTGCTCCCTCTCCCCAGCTGGACGCCTCCCTCTGTGGGCAACAGGC
This sequence comes from Myotis nattereri, assembly GCF_964212035.1. Taxonomy (NCBI): domain Eukaryota; kingdom Metazoa; phylum Chordata; class Mammalia; order Chiroptera; family Vespertilionidae; genus Myotis; species Myotis nattereri. The sequence continues at coordinate 52,873,027 of NC_138079.1, read as the reverse complement.
GTGGGGTATGATTACTTGACTGGCCTGGGCCTCCCTCTGTGGGGCAATCAATGGTGGGGGTCCGCAGATCGATTGCCCCACAGAGGGAGGCCCCACCCACCCACTGCAGCATTGCCAACTGGGTGGCCTGGGTCTCCCTCTGTGGCCACAGGCCAGGTCGATCATTGTGCACCCTCTGTGGGGTGATCGTGGGGCAATGGCGGGTTTCCTGACCAATCACATCACCCCACTCAGGCTGCCCTGGCACCAGTGCATGTCATAGTGTGGTCATCCAGAAGGTCGTCCGGACAGTTGTTCTGCTGTTTGGTTTTTCGGTCGATTTGCTTTTATTATTATAGATAGGTACTTGTTTGTAGCCATTTATGTACTTTATGCCTGTGTTCCAGGAAGGAAAGTTTTAAACAAGATTGGACTCTCTGATGAGCAGGGGAGCCGGGTGCCACATACCAAAACAAGATACCTCCCAACCGTTTGTAAAGGGGAGAGATATAGGGAGGTGGGGGAGTAATTTTACAGTTTTCATATGGACAATTATGAATACATAATAAGACAAGAAAAAAACTCAGTGTTTTGCGTACTCATAACTGTAAACCTCCTTTTGCTCCACCCTGAATAGAAAGTATCAAAGCCCAGAGGGAAGAGCAAAGAAATGTGACAGGCAATAGTAATTCAAACAGATTTGACAGAAATGTTTCACAGTATAAAATTTGTAAAAAACATAAATATGAAGATTAAAAAAACTAAATAAATATGTACACAGAGATGCATTATCCTTTTTCTCGACATAAAGGAAGATCTAACCAAACATGTATTTTTTAAATGAGAAATTAACTTAGAGAAGAGAGCCTTATGACTGGAGGCGTTGTAGTATTTTTTTTATTAGTGTTTCCCATTAAAATAACTTTTTTTGTTTCATATTTTCCCACTTTCTCTCACCACAACATTCCACAGATGAGTCTCTCTATGACCAGTGGTAAAATATAAATGTCTAGAATTAGTAGCATGTTAAAATAATAGTATCCTCATCCATGCAACAATATTTATTGAGTGTTTGCTGTGTGTGCAGTATATTCTGTTCTTAGTAGAGAGAAGATAAAAATTTATAAATTTAATGATTCAAGGGTAAAGGGAATGAGGATCACCATGGAGATCTTGATATAAGTCATGGAGAAATTTGGAAGATGTTATTCTGTCAGATTATACAATCCACAAGACATTCAGTGATTGAGGAGGGGAGGTTCATTAGTTGAACATTGAAAATTGGTAAGATTTGAAGATTCCCAGAACAGAAAAAAGATTATTTTAACTAAGATTGCAACATGGACAAGGGTTTGAAAGTGTAGAGTATGTTACATATGCATTGGCAAGAGCAAGGACGTTTGATAGATGCATCATGAGTGTGAATGGAGGATAAGGAAAATAAGGTTAAGAGAGCATTAAATGATAGGCTAAGGAGGGAGGAGGTTTTCTTTAAACCCTGGGATCAAAGGTTTTTGAGGGAGGAAATGAACTATCAAAGCTCTATTTCAGTACATGTATATAAGCCACACCAATGGACATGGACAACAGGGGGATGGGAGCATGAGTGTGTGTGTGTGGGGGGGGGGGGGTTGGGGGTTAATGGGCAGGATGAGGACACATTTGTAATACCTTAACTAATAATAATAAAAAAAGAAGAAAAAAGAAAAAAGGAAAAAAAAAGCTCTATTTCAGAAAGATTGATCTAGCCACTATCAGTAAAATATATTCTGAAGGAAAGGCTAAAGATAGGGCAAATGCAGTTCGAAGGTCATTATTCAAGTCCCTGCAAAAGGTAATGAAATCTAAATGAATGTGATGAGAGTGAAAGTGAAGAGAGAGGATAGAATCCACTTATCTACTTTCACAGAATCCATGTGGCTTGGCCATGAGAGTCATCTTAAGTTTTTTCTTCAAATAGGTCACTTATTTAGTGCAGTCACTCAAAGAATGAACACAGGACAGGTCAGTTTGGTGGAGGTTCTCGAAAGATTTCATGCATGGAGATTCCTACAAGTCAAGATGGTGCAGTTAGACCAAAAACAGCTTTAAGACATGGGCATTGGCCAAAACCGGTTTGGCTCAGTGGATAGAGCCTCGGCCTGCGGACTGAAAGGTCCCAGGTTCGATTCCGGTCAAGGGCATGTACCTGGGTTGCGGGCATATCCCCAGTGGGAGATGTGCAGGAGGCAGCTGATCGATGTTTCTCTCTCATCGATGTTTCTAACTCTCTATCTCTCTCCCTTCCTCTCTGTAAAAAATCAATAAAATATATTAAAAAAAAAAAAAAGACATGGGCATTGGAGAGACTGATAGAGAAGAAGGCCTAGAAATTGGGTGCCACATACCAAATTATTGAAAATAATTTCCTTGCATTCTTTCAGCTAGCATTAATTTAAGTACGGTATGCTGTTACAGGGCACACCAAGTAATATAAGTCAGCTTTGCTCTTAAGGTTCAAACAAACCAAAAGAAGAGAAAGGCCTAGATGAGCTAAGGTAAAGCTAAGCTGCTCTAACAAAAAGACCCAAGATACACACAGCTTATAGGTGTTTATTTCTCTCTCACATAACAGTCCAAGGTGAGCATTCCAAATGGGCAAGTAGCTCTGCCCCAAACCAACAGAGAGCAGGTCCCTTCCATCCTCTTTCTCTGCCATCGCCTAATATTATCATCTTCATGGTCTCAGCTGGGGTTATAGGTTCATCAGTGTTCTGGATCACAGGAAGGGAAAGATATGAACATGGAGGAGTCATACCCACTTTTTTCAAGGCACAAATCAATTTTACACTTGCTAGCATTGGAAAGGACTTCGTCATATGGCCACACCTAACTGCAGCGAATGCTGGGAAATGTAATGTGTCGGGCATCCATGTTATGATTATTTTAGCAAAGGTTTTCATTAACAGTTACCAGTCTCCACAACAGTATGTAAATAAATCATTACAAAGAATGTGATCAGTGTTTCACTGGAAAAATATGCAAAGTGCTATGAATGCACAGTTGGGAGTCACTAGCTTAGCTTGAGTGTTTAGGGAGGATTTTCACAGGAAGTAAAATTTGATCTGTTTCCAGAAGTAATGACTAGAGAAAAATAGGGCATTGTACCCAGAAAAATAAGATCATAGGCCCAGACACAGGATACAGAATAGGTTCAGAGAATGGCAGAAGTTTAGTATGGCTAAGCAGAAGAGCTCATAGATGAGGAGTTAGAGGAAATGAGGCCCATAAGATAGAGGAGGTTCTGCTGAGGAGTCTTGGACTTTATCATCTAGGGATATGGGGAGCCATCAGAAGTTTCTAAGGTTGACACTAGCATGATCAAATTGGTGGTAGTAGCGTGAGTATAGACTGGAAGAGAAGAGATTAAACAAAAAAGAGACCAGTTAGGAGTATGTTATAGGGGGGGACATGATGAGAATTAAATCAGTGATTATCACAAACATGAGAGAAGAAGGAATAAATATCTAGGCCATAGAGGTTATGACTTAATTGCTGCTTAAATAGAAAGGTTGAGAAAGAGAGATGAGTAATTCCTACTTTTGCAAGGTGATGATTGGTGATGCCATTAACCATTACAAGCCAAGAAGAAAAAATAAGTTTCCTAGGGCAAGATTTTTAATTTATTTTTGGACATAAAGAATTGTGGGTACCTACTAGATACCACATTTCTGACCCATTTTTGCAGGGCTTGAGAGGAGAGAGAGAGAGAGAGAGAGAGAGAGAGAGAGAGAGAGAGAGAAGGGAGGATGCCTGGCTGGTGTGGCTCAGTTGGTTGGGCATCATTCCATGTACCAAGAGGCCGCCGGTTCAATTCCCAGTCAGGGCACATGCCCGGGTTGTGGAATTGATCCCCAGTAGAGGGTGTGCAGGAGGTAGCCAATCGATGTTTCTTATCGACATTTCTCTCTCTCCCTCTCCCTTCCTTTCTCTCTCTCTCTGAAAAAAAACCCATAAAAACATTTTTTAAAAATAGAAAAGAGAAGAGGGGAAATCTAAGGACTGGCTTAGATAAATATCTTTAATTTTTAATTATGTAAGCAGACTTCTGGGAGAATGTGTCTTAGCAATAAGGGGAAACAGTTGGCCTACTCTGGTCAGTGGCACCTAGACTTTTAATGATTCGTCACCCCTTTTATATTGCCAACGTGATTCATGCAGTGCCTTGGGTTTTGACACAATACTCATTCACTTAGGTTCAGCCACTCCTCACCTGCCATGTGCCATACTAGATGCTACGGTTCTGTACTAGGTGCTAAGGAGACAACTCTAAAATGAAAAAACAGTCACTGCTCTCAAATAGCTAAGACCTGAAAAATATAAAAGTTAGCCATTTCCAATTGATGAGAGTGGAATTGCATATGGGGGAAGGGTGCAGAAATGGTTTTCCAGGTTCCAGACAAAGGCAGGAGAACACTTTGTACATTTTAGGACCAAAGAAAATCCAATGTTGCTGGGGGGGAAGCATGGTTATAGGGTAGTATAACAGGAGCCAGATCATAGAGATCCTTCCCAACCTTGTGAAAGAACTTGGGAGAAGGATCCTAAGGAAGGGAATATAATATGACATATAACTGTGATAAGGGGGATGGATGTATTGGAGGAGGCTGGGTAACTTGACTGTGGCAGTGGAAATGGAGAAAATACTTTGTGAACATTCATCAATCCCTGAATTGATGAGTGATGGAATGAAAAGCATCTAAGGCTGTACCAAGTTCTTGGTTTAGACAGTCTTTTTGACATTCTTTCATTAACAGAGAAAATGAAGATGAGAAGAGAATTCTGTTTGTGAGGGAATGATGAGTTCAGTTTTGACATGCTGAGTTTGCAGTGCCTACAAGACTTCCATGTAGAAATGAACAGTAAGCTATTGGATATATAGACCGAAGCTCAAGAGATAGAGATTTGCAAGTAATAGAACTATTGAAGTCAACCCTAGGAGGACATATTCAGTGAGGTCCATAAGGAGCTGCAAAGAAGGAGCCATCTGAAAACTAAGCATCAAATCAGAGGAAAGAAATCCAAACGGAAGAGAATGCTCTGAGCCAGAGGGTTGGTCGGCAGTGTCAAATGCTATGAACGGTCTAAAGCAGCGGTTCTCAACCTGTGGGTCGCGACCCCTTTGGCGGTCAAACGACCCTTTCACAGGAGTTGCCTGAGACCATCCTGCATATCAGATATTTACATTATGATTCATAACAGTAGTAACATTACAGTTATGAAGTAGCAATGAAAATAATTTTATGGTTGGGTCACAACATGAGGAACTATTTAAAGGGCCAGAAGGTTGAGAACCACTGGAAAGAATACTAGAAAAGTAAAAGCATTATTAATTATTGTAATCATTGCTAGTCCACAAAGAAGTCTCAATTCTATGTTTATTTGATAAGCAGAAAGGTTGAACATATTGTTATATATAATTATTGCCCATTTATATCTGTTTTTATAAATTACCAGGTCTATTTTTAATTGAATCTTTTTCATTTCCTTGTTGATTTTGTGCGAATCCTTTATACATGGTGGCTAGCAATCCTGTTATATGTGGTATATTTTTGCCCAGTTTGCCTTTTATCTTTTTGTTTTACATATGGAGTGTTTTTCTTCTTACAGAACATTTTAATTTGTATGGAACAGAAAATGTCAATCATTTTTTTCTGTAGCTTTAGGTCTTTTTGTGTATGTGTGCCTTAAGTCCCACTCCACAGTTATACACAAATTCCCTTTTCTTTTCGTGTTTTTATGATTTTCTTAACCTTTAAATCATAGCATATGGAGAGTTATCTATGATTACATAATGCAACGGCTGAGTAGTGCTGAAGACCCAGTTGTGGTTGATGACTTGTTTATTAGGACAATAATCTGTTAGCCAAAGGGAAGGCAGTCAGCTGGGTTCCTCGAACTTTGGGGTTTTCAAGTCAAGCACATTTAATGGACAGTGGGACAAGGCAGTTTAGGAAAACATTGAAATGTTGGACCATGGACTCTAAGCAGTTAAGGAGGGAAGTGAAAACAGAAGAAGGCTAGTAGGGAAAAGGAGAATGAATGGACTAGAAGTCTTACAAGATTTTTTTAAGGTTGGGAAAGGGAGTTATTTGAATAATGTGGTAACAAAGATAGGAGATTGTGGTCATATTGGGGGAATGTCTAAATTTATTATTTCAGAAGAGTGCTGCAGTGACCTGAGGTAAACATTAAATGTGGGTAACTGAAGTGGAGCGGGAGGTCATTGATGATCGAGGAATGGAGAGGTTAGAGTATTGGATAGATTATTCATGTGTATGTTGGAATCCCCAAGGTTATAGTTGGTCTTGGTTAAAGAAAAACATCCTTCGAGCCCTGGTCGGGTGGTTCAGTTGTTTGGGCATCCTCCTATACACCAAAAGGTTTCAGTTTTGATCCCCAGCCAGGGCACATAAAGGAGGCAACCCATCAATGTTTCTCTTTCATAACAATGATTCATATTTCTCTCCCTCTCTTTCTCTCTCTCCTATTCTCCCTCTCTCTCTCTCTCTCTCTCTCTCTCTCTCCCTCCCTCTCTCTCCCTCCCTCCCTCCCTCTCCCCCATCTCACCCCTTCCTCTCTCTAAAAATCAGTGGAGACATATCCTGGGGTGAGGATTAAAGAAAAAACATCTTTTGACCATCTGGGTCTTCTCTCACCATGCCTTTGGCAATCTTCATTTATTTTTAGGAGACCCATTCCACAGTTGCTAAGAAAACAGTAGCAAACTCAGAATCAGAATTACCCACCCTGTTGCTTCTGCAGAAGTATTCGGGTTTGGGCTTTTTTCTTTTTATTATTGATTTGAGAGGGCAGGGAGGGGAGAGATCTGCTGTTTCACCCATTTATACATTCATTCATTGATTCTTATGTGTGCCCTGACCAGAAATCAAACCCACAACCTTGGCAAATGGGGACGACGCTGTAACCAACTGAGCCACCAGCCAGAGCAAGTTGGGCTTATTTTGTACATGAAAAAAACTGACAATGTATGTAAAGCACTTAGCTCAGTGCCTAACACATATTAGTAGTCAATTTATTAGAGCAATTCTTATGATGTTAGAGAGAGATGATTTATGTTTTAAATTGTTGTGTGGTTAGTAGTCCTTTCAAGTTTAAGACTTGGAATTTCAGCAACCTTGGTCCTGCCTCAGTGTGAGTTTGTTTCTGGAATCTCCAAGAAATTTGGATATGCATGTGAGAAGCAAATAGAGCCCCATATTCAAGCCCTGGGAACGAAGGAAAATAGAAACTAGAAGGAAATTTTTAGATTTTAGATTTTAGATAGAAGAATGAATAGTGGTTGGTTTTCTTTCCTCTGACCATGACACATGTGAAGTCTTGAGCCCTTGCTCCCTGAGAGGTCAGAAGTAAATCCTAGTTGAGGCCCAGGATCTGTTAGTCTGCAGTGTCTATGCTAATATTTGAGAATTACTGACTTTGGTGTTTAGGACCAGCAGTTCTTTTTTCCAGTCTATTTGTGGGAGGCAGTGTGATGAAGAAGATAAGGGCTTATGGATATTACTTTTTTTTTTAAGTTTTGTTTTGAATCTGGAAAATACAGTAAAAACAAAACAATTGCACAAAGAATGTACCCAGTTAAAATAATTATTCACTATTCATCTTGCCTTAATAAATACTAAATTCTTTGCTGCTAAAGTTCATATTTATTTTATAAATTAAAAAAATTAATATGACTTAACTATAAGAAGGCTACTTTATAATCTGATAGTGCCTTTCTCTTTTTTCTCATTTTTCTCTTTTTTTAAATCCTCACCTGAGGATATTTTTCTATTGATTTTTTTAGAGAGAGGGAAAGACAGAGAGAAATATCGATGTGAGAGAGCACATTAATGGTTGCCTCCTTCATGCATCCCTACTGGGGTACCTGCCCTTGACTGGAATTGAACCTGGGACCCTTCGGTCTGCAGGCTGACCCTCTATCCACTCACCCAAACCGGCGAGGGCGAATAGTGCCTTTCCATAGTGAAGGGAATTCAAAATGAATTAGAAAATTTATCAGTATCATTTAATATAGGACATTTCTGATGAGAAATACAATGATTTTAAGATATAAAATGATCTTGTCAGTGACAAAATAAATATTTCAAACTCATACAACCTGAGATTGATTTTTGTTGTCCACTCACAATGAGGCAGTTTACAGAATATAACTCTAGTTGCTGTTTACACAATTTTTACTGCAGTTTTAAGTTAGCAACTGTAGAAGTAATAATTCTCACTATGATACTTCAATGTATAGCAACTTTGCAAGAAATATAAATGCTGCAAACTGGATTTGTTAAGATAATGTAGTTATAAGAGTTCTAACATTTACCCATTCTATAATCTATGTTCACTTGTTTTCAAAGTTTACCCTATGTGACTTGGTTACTAAATAGGGATTTTTTTCATTTATATAATTTTAATATAAATGATACAAACCTCTTTGCTAGGCACTACCAAAAGTTCACAACAAAAATAAAAATAAAAAACACCTATTCTCCAAGGACTAGAGAATGACTACGACTTGTAACCAGATCTCCAAACAGCAGGTTCAAGGAAGAGAAATTCAGTCACATAATTTTAGAGTGATGTGTGTGTATTTTAACTGCCATTTTTCTGAACCTTGCCTGCAGGTATCCTGAGAGCAGTCAACCCTATTTGTGTATGCAGACAGTTGCACTTTGATGATTCATTTCTTCACTTAACAATTATTTACTGAGCATATGCTACATTCTTGGAACAGGGATGAATGGCAAATGAGACAAATGAAGATGATGTTGATGATGATAATACTAAGTGCACTGGTTAATAATGCAGGTTTTGTAATCAAAGAAAACACGATAATTTCAAGAGAAACATCAAAAGTGCTTTATTCAAAGTAATGTTTATCGCTAGCTACACATTTCCCCCATCTTTCAGGTAATAGAACGTCCCAATAGAACTTTTCTTGTTTTGAGGCAAACCATTCAGAGACCCAATTTTCCACTTCTTCATACGTTTTGAAGTGCTGCTCACAAAGTGCGTGTGCCATTAATTGGAACAAGTGGTAATCTGAAGGAGCAAGGTCTGGTGAATACAGCGGGTGGGTTAATACTCACAGGCAAGATCTTTTAACGTGTCTTTAACTGGTTTTGAAGTGTGTGATGGTGCGTCCTCATGAAGCAAAATTACTTTGCTGTGTCTTCTGGCACATTCTGGTCATTTCACGATCAAAGCGTGGTTCAAATTGATTATTTGTTGTCAGTAGCAATCAGTATTAACAGTTTCACCTGGTTTTAGAATGTCATTACAAACCACACCTTCCTGATCCCACCAAATGCAGAGCATTGTCTTCTTTCCAAAGCGATTTGGCCTTGCAGTCGATGTTGATGGTTGACCTGGATCAACCCATCATTTTGTGCATTTGGGATTATCAAAATAAATCCACTTTTCATCACTAGTCATAATTTGATGCAAAAAAGACTTTCGTGCAGTTGAAGCAACATTTTACTGATGACTTTCCGGTTTTCCACTTGTCGTTCATTCAGTTTCCTTCCTCTAACATCTTTCCCATTGTTTGTAAACGATCGGAAATGGTTTGCTGAGCAACATTTAATCTTTCCGCAAGTTGTTTTTGAGTTTGACACGCATCTTCATCCAGTAATGCTTATAATTGTTGATCTTCAAACTTTTTCGGTTGACCTGGACGTTCTTTGTCTTTCATATCGAAATCATCACTTTTAAAGCGTTTAAACCAGCATTCACAAGTATCTTGAGATGGAGCATGTTCACCATAAGCTTCCAAAGTATACGATAACTTTCAGCAGCACTTTTCTTCAAAATAAAGTAATTAATTAAAACTTCCCGCAAATGCTCTTTTTTTGGCACAAAATTCAACATTTTTAAGCATAAAAATATCTATGATGTTAACACCTTCAGCAAGTTTTGAAGCTTGCTGTCAATACAACAAAGTAGCATACATATCAAATCACATATATATCAACATATGTGTAACTCCATCTATTGAAAAAAATCCGCATTATTAACCAGTATACCTAGTAGTGGCTCCCTATGGGCAAGTATTTATGTGGATTAATCCTCACAATAACTATATGATGCAGATTTTATTACTATTCCATTTCACAGGTGAAGAAATAGATTTGGACAGGTCACACGGCTATAAAAATCTAAATCCAAGGGCCATGATTTTTTTTGTTGTTGTTGTTAACCCTTACCCTAGGATATTTTTTTCCATTGATTTTTTTTTTTAAGAGAGAGTGGAAGGGAGGAGGACAGAGAGAGAAACATTGATGTGAGAAAGACACATCAGTTGGTTGCCTTCTGCACATCCCCTGGCTAAGGCCAGGGATACAGCCTGCAACTAAGTTTGTGTTCTTAACTAGAATCGAACCCATGACCCTTCAATCCACAGGCTGACACTCTAACCACTGAGCCAAATCAGCTAGGGTTCCAAGGGCCAGATTTTTAACTCAGAAACTGTGTAATATATTCTTTTTTTCACATAGAGCATATATTCTAGAAATTTATTTACTTACAAATATTTATTGAGTACTAGCATGTGTCGGTAGAGTCCTAGGCCCTCGAGTAAAGTGTTGAAGAGATCAACAGTGTCATTGCTGTCATAGCTCATATCTTCCCATTCCTCTAACAAGGAATAATAAAAGGAAAAGAGTACACACATACTAATGCCAATAATAAGCATAATTAATTATATTCATAAGAGTTACAAAACTTAAATATAACACAATGTGTAAAAAATTAATACTGCATATTCAGACATTCAGGAAGGGCAATGTTATTTTTATACTTTAAAAAGTTAATTTTCACATGTGATTAAAGATGTGTATCTTACTTTTAAAAGAAACCTTTTTACTTAATCAAAACTTCAATTCAAGAGCTATTTCTTTCAGTTACTAAAATGAGAAAATTAATATCTAAAAATAAGAACTTTTCATGAGGTAGAAAGTCACTATGGCTTTATGTCATTTGAGGTTATATTTACCAAAATTTCAGAATAATTGATGATTGCAGTGACAAATTCTATGGTGCAACAGTCACTTTTTCAAGGGTCAAGACCAAATCATTTATGAAGCTCCCAAAGAAAGATACACCATAGTCTAAAATTAAGAAACTGTTAAATATTCTGTAATTAAATTAAATTAATTTATTAATTACAATAGATGACCTTTTAAAATATGTTACTGGATCACCTTTCTTATTTAAAATTTCTTCATTGGGGTAGAAATCTCTTTTGAAACAAACGTCCTTTATGTGTAAAAATCTGGTGCTATTTAAAAGTACTTAAGAAAACATTGAATAGTAGTGTTTTAATATTTAACAAATATTTCTATTATAGTATACATGTAGGATATGTCAACAAAGTTGAAAACTCTTGCCTGAGCAGTCACCATTTGACATTTGGAAAAATTGGTTAATATTTCTCTAAATCACTATGTATCTAGTTTGAGTTCTTTTCTTTTCTCTGGTTTTTATTTTTTCACTAATAGTCTCACCATTACCATTACAAAATATCAGATATAAGCATATCTCAGAGGAAACGCAAGTTTGGTTCCACACCACAGCAATAAAGCAAATATTACAATAAAGTGACTTATCATCTTTTTGCTTGTGGAAGGTCTTGCTTCAATTTGTAAAAATTGCAAGAGCAATAAAGCAAGGTGTGTCTATACAAAAGAATGTGGTCATCTGGCATGCAGGCCTTGTGTCTGACCTCAGAGAGCTTACTAATGCAGCCAAAAGAGGCATAATATACACATAAAACAGCAATACCAATATAAAGAGATTATAACAATTTTATAGAAAATGGTTCAGGTAACAAATCAGAGATTGTATACTATTTTGTTTATTGAGACAATAGAGCCTGAACTGAATTTTGTCACAGAAGTCATCAGTATTTTGTGGATACAGGAAAGCATTCTAGGGAAAGAAAAGTAGTGAGATCCAAGACAGAAAGAGCTTGGTCAGTTCAGTGACATGGCTGGAGTTTAAGGATGTTGTAAGAGATAACTTTGAAGAGGGATATGCAGGCAGCATCTAGAGCAGTGGTTCTCATCTCAACCTTCCTAATGCCATGACCTTTTAATACAGTTCCTCATGTTGTGGTGACCCCCAACCATAAAATTATTTTTGTTGCTAATACATAACTGTAATTTTGCTACTGTTATGAATCGTCATGTAAATATCTGATATGCAAGATGTATTTTCATTGTTACAAATTGAACATAATTAAAGCATAGTGATTAATCACAAAAACAATATGTAATTATATATGTGTTTTCCGATGGTCTTAGGCGACCCCTGTGAAAGGGTCGACCTTCAAAGGGGTTGCGACTCACAGGTTGAGAACCGCTGATCTAGAGGATCTGCGGAATTTGAAATTTATAGGCCACAAAGCCTCACTGAAAGTTTCTGAACAGAGAAACCTGATGAGAGCAACATTCTAGGAGGATGAACTAGCCAGTGCGTGTGTAGGATCGGTTGTTGTAGCCCAGTTGAGAGAATACTACAGTTGTCTGGAGCATTGTTACCCAAAATGTGCTCCTTGGAATACTAATTCTGAGATAAATAGTAATAAAAGCTCCTTTTTTAGGGATTTCTTTTTCTTAATGAAGAAAAGGAAGCACTGCGTATTAAATGTTCCTGTTGGAGTTACAATGCACATAACCGTTTGAAGGCTTATACCAAAAAAAACCCTGACATTTCACAATGTTCATTACATCTATTCATAAACATATCACTGTGCTCCACTAAGATCACTTTCAATATTTAGAAATTTTGATCTTATCAATTATCTATTTATTAAAAAGCCCATCTAAGAAAAAACGAAAAAATTTTAAGAAAGGGATTTAGACATCAGTTAGTCCAGACCCTCTCTTTAATCCTGGTCATCAGAAGCTGAATGTCAGCCCCAGCTGGCTAGCTCAGTTGGTTAGAGTCTCCTCCCAATGCATCAGGTTGCAGGTGTGATCCCGGTCAGGGCACATACAAGAATCAACCAATGAGTGCATAAATAAGTGGAACAACAAATTGATGTTTTCTCTCTCTCTCTCTCTCTCTCTCTCTCTCTCTCTCTCTCTCTCTCTCTCTCCCCCTCCCTCCCTCCCTCCCTCCCTCCCTCCTCAAATCAATAAAAATAAAAAATAAAATGTCACCTTTGATTTTGATGCCTTCCTATTCAAATTATTACCTTATTTTTCCATCTCCCTCTTCTTCAATAAACTGTATAATACCCAAGAATAAGATTAACTCATTTCTTATCATTTTTGTAATCTCTACATCTGGCTCATAGTAGGTGGTGGAAAAATATTTGTTGAGTTTCAGATGCTGAGAAAACTACATGGTGACTTGTGCTGGTCACACAGATGGTAGTAGTGTACATTGAAAATAAATTAATTCTAAGAATTATCTATAAAATTTTAGCTATGGGAGAAATTTAGAGACAAAAGACCTAGTATATTCTAGATATAACTCTAAAAGTAGCAGTATGATCTTATATCAGTTAACCTTTCTGGATCTCTTTCTTCATCCATGTTCCAGCTTCAAAATACTGGGAGGTTTCCATTTTTTTATTACTATAAATAATCAAAAATTAACTGAATGTTATTTCTTTTACATTGAAAATATATTCTATGAAGGACCATGTTTAAATACAGAAGACTTTTTAAGTATTTACTTTTTTATATTTGTACTTGTACAATATTGCTGAACTTCACAACTTTTGTATTATTATTTGTCTCTTCTTTCCAAGTTTATCAAAGACGATGGAATCTTTAAAAGTGCACCAGTGTGTGTGCTTATGTAATATTAGGACTGAAAATTTTAAATCTTATAATGTGAAAGCTCCAGTTGTCAGAAGATCATAAAGTCTTTACTTTTAAGGACTGTTAAAAATCACCTTCTGTGAGATCTCAGCTTTTTCTGACATTTCAAGACTTAAATTTGAAAGTGTAGAATCTCTATAAATACAACATTACCACAAGCCCAAAAAAGTCAAGAAATGCAAAAGGTTAGATTCTTACTAACTCCTCTCCCACATTATGCTCTAAATTGAGTTATGGATCTTAGAGTTAAATACGTAATCAGGAGTATTTGATGTGAAATACAATTTAAATTATGACATATTAAGCTTTCTCTTTGAATTTTGGAGAATAAAATTGTGTATGTAAATCACGCAATATCACATTTTTTGTATGTGCCCTTAAGGCTTTTTTATGTTTTCTTCACATAGTCCCCTCATTTACAACTTTATCTTGCTGTGGACTAACCATATGGGAAATCCACTATTTTAAACTTAAGCTATTTTTGTGGTGTTACTGCATAAGAAAATGCCTTTAGAGGAGAAAATTTATATTTTTTTTACTAGATTATAAAAATAAAAATTTATTTCTACAGGGGGGGTCATTTCTTGGTTCAATTCAAACTATATAACTTTTAATTCCTAAATATCTCTAAAAAGTCTGCATTTCCATGGCCAAGTGAAAATGGGAGGTGATAAAGGAGAAGTGCATGAGACCTGGCCATTTTCAACATGTTAAAGATTTAAAATTGTGTGTAATTTACATGAGACATATAAATGAAAGGATAGACTTCAGCAAGATATTTTTTTTTTTTTGGCTTTAAAAATAGGGTATTTCTCTCCTGCAGCAGCATCTCACATCTCATACATATGTGCATATTTAGTTTTCTGTGTAGCATTCAGTCCCCAGAACACTAATTATAATTTTAAATTATCAATAAGATATAGGCTTAAAGTACAGGAGATGCTAAATCTCACATCTCTTGTAAGATTCCCTATCTAAAAGCAACTACTTTGTTGCTTTTATTTTCACTTTTTAAAAATCTTAAGAACTTCATAATCACTTATCTTTTGCCTTTTAAACGTTAAAAACTCTTTGAATTTGTAGTGTACAGGTAGGTATATAGCTTTTATGTCTAAGAAAGGTATGACTGATGGTAATTCATCTGTGCATCATGGGGTACAGTGAAAAGCCAATACCTGGCTCACAGTTCACATTGTACCATCTAGAAGTGTTTCTTTGAGGCCCCTGTTGGGAGTACGTACAAAGTGGTTTGCCATGGGCTTGTTGGTATGCCTGCTATTTGTTTACCAAACAGCCTTGGTTACACTGCATTTATGTTTTTGCTTGCTTGTTTTTGAAATAGTTCTGCACTCCTGAAGTATGGATACCTCAGCAAAAGTTTGTCAAATAGTAGTTCTCTCGGGGTCTTGCTATCTTCTCCTCTGAAATCTCTACCGGACCTTTATGTTTTTCTTCTGTTGAAAGGCTAGCTCTATTCTGTAATTTTGTTGTCTTTCATATTTAGTACAACACAGACAATCATGTTGAAACGTCTCAGGAACTAAATGTAATTTCTATCATGGCACCTTTAGCTTTGGGAACCATATACAAAAAGTAACGCTTCTCTGTAGAAAAATACCATTGTATGGGATTTGGTGCCATATTAGAGCCATCTGTATCAGCCAGCTTCCCAAAGAATATTCTGCTCTTTTTTGCATAATGGGATTATTTCTGGAAGTGGCTCTCTTGGCCCAAGATGTGCTACCCTCTCTCTCAAATCATATTTGGGTCCGTTAAGCATTTTCAATGTGCTTTGCATTCATTTTCATTCATTATCCACTCATTCCATCGTTACTTTCTGATACACGTAGACATTCGGCTACACAGTGGGTTAGAAGTGGAGGTAGGACTGAGAACCCCAGGACAGGGACCAAGGCCCAGTTTGGCCTCTCCTTGGCTAAATTCCATTTTGAACAGCTCATTGTTTTTCTTTGATGTGTGGGATTTAATTGCTTATTTCTAAACATAAGGCTCCATTGGTGGGTACTTGTGTGGGGAGAGCCATTTGCCCTTCCTGAGGTAAAAATCTGAACATCATTAACAGTTTATTTTCCATGGGGAACCGTGCTGTAAGTATGGCACAGAACATGTGATTTTTGACTGCCCAGTTTTGCCCAGGCTTGTCCCTGATTTATGTCATGACCCCACAATAGCCTCTCTTGCCCGCCTGGCCACAAAGCTTATTTTGTAATTTGATCTTAGTGGGGATTCCAGCCGTGCTTTCCTGCTCGTGGGCAGCAGAATGTGGCAGCATGCCTGCTCACTTGCCTGAGCTGCTGTGATCAGATTACGCCTTCTCAGCATTTCTTACATCGGCTGCCTATGAGATTCAGAGAAGCTTGAAGTCAGCCCACTTGAGTTTTACAGCCTGTAATGGAGACAGAATAGAAACTATTAGAGAGCTCATGGAATCTGCTGTTAAGGAAGTCAAAAAGTCACTTCACACTGAATATTTGTGACTATCTGCAAAAAATTTTAAGTGATCTTTTCATTGTGCAATTTCCAAATACCATTTTTCCAGCTTACATGCTATTCTTAGAGCTATCAGTTGGGTTTTAACTTCCAGCTTTTAGACATTTCCATAACATGTTAAGGATCTTCATAAAAGATAGTAAGATTCTGCGTTTTCATTGTTTATTGTTAATAACAGATCATTACAGGGCATTGTAATTAGCAAAGCACACTTCTCTCTGCATTATTGATACAGCCAAATAATTGTAAAATGATGATACTTGTCAACATCTTTATGAGATAACATGACTGCATCCTGTTGAGGTTACAGAAGGAGAACAGTGTCCAGCCTGACACTGTGACATTCCATGGAAAATTCAGGACCCATTCTGCTTCCCTTTCCTTCATCCAAAATATTACTTGAGCCCCAAGAATGTGCAGGCTCTCTGTGAGGCACTGGAGATACACTGGTACGCTACAGTCATAATTCCCACCCTCCCAAGCTTACGATTTGGTCTTGGAAATAAAACCTCTTCTACAGTAGATATATTTGGAAGCTTTTAAAAAATTATATTAGAATAATTCCAAATTTAAAATGTGAACCAGAGAAACTGAAAGTTGGAAAGGACTTTAGAGTTCATTTTATAAAGCCTCCTTCCTCAAACAATGCAGAGCCCCCTCTGTGGTATTTGTTCATAGGAAGGAGCAAAATATGCAATTCATGTTTTATTGTTCCAAAATTAAGAAATCATGATTATGGGTTAAGATATAATCTAAACTCGAGCCAAAGCTCAATTAAAACAGTTTTGTTTTCTGATATTATTCATATGTTCAGGGGACCAGCAAAAAAGCTTAGAAAATGAAGCATAAACAATGTGGTGCCAGTTCGCTTTAAAATCTCTAATATATGTTTTGTAAACAAAGCTTATAAAACTTAGTAGTCTACTAATTAAATAACAAGAAAGATTTTATGAGTACATGAAAAGCCAGAATTTAAAATGCCTTCAGGGGAACAGGTGCTGTAATGACATCACTATGTGTCACACAGCTTTTTTTTTTTTTTTTCGTTGATACTTACATTTGGTCATAATGGAAAGAAATTGATTCCAAATGTGTTTTCTTGACCTCCTTCTCCATTCATGTTAGTGCCTAACCTTAAATGATGTTTCTACAATCTCGGTTGTATTTACAGTAATTATATGCATAATGTAGCATATTATTGTCCATACTTCCTGTTTAATCAGTACAGAGCTTCTTACAAGTGCAGCTGAAAAGGGCAAACAAAATTAAAGCTTTATATACCAAAACAAGTTTGATTTGCTAAGCTCCCAGCATTCCAAAGTACACAAATTTGTTCCACTAAGTTTTCCGATGGCTTGCAGATGGGCAATGATTAATCAGAGAGCTAACTGTGAAGTAGTTTGCAATTAAACTGGAAAGCTCTGAAGCATGCTAATTGAATCAGAAAATTAGAGACACTGAACAGTAATTGGCTATTTCTCATGCAGCAGGTGCCAGGCCACTCATCTGTGGAACAAGGTATTTAAGGCACATTAGCACTAGTAAAAATACTTCTTGATATGGAACAGTTAGATTTTCTGCTCATTTTCACCATGGATGTCAAAACATACAGCTGTGCTATCTGGTACTTGCAATTCATGTTTGAAGAATTTAAGTTAGGTAAACATATGGGAGAGAAGTGCTGGGCAACCTCTGAGTGCACAGGAAACATTTTTGAAGTAAAACCAAATATGAGGGGCTGAGATTTTGGTTTTTCAACTCAATCACTTTTGCTTTCTTATCATACAGATTTAGACGTTGAATTTTCTGTTTAGTGTTAGTTTAAAGCAACAACAGTATAAATCTAGTACTGCTGTGAGCTTAGTAGATACATAAAGCCGATTCATATCATGTCTCAGCATGAGTTTATATCTTCTAATTAGTACCACCATTTTATAGAGTGAGCACATGCTATGAAAGTTGGTTTGCCATGCCAACAGGGACCAGGACATGTGGTTTTTCTTTAGTGGAATGATCTGCCATAGGATCGTGAACGACTGTAACCTAACCAGTGGGTAACCAGGCAAGAATGGGATTTAATAAGTTCAAATGTAGAGATTTTTTAAAATAATCATCATTTTCATATTATCAAGGGTGGGGCATATGACTTCTGTTTCCCGTTGCTTTAATTAGAGTTTAGTATTGTTATTAGAAAGTGAAAAGTACCAATGAAAATAAAAGTATACTAAATTATGCTGTTTTGGGAAACAGAATATTACAGTATTCACATGCCAATCATATTACTTAGCAGATGACTACAGAAAATAGTGCGTTTGAACCAAGAGACATAAATTATAAATTATAAATTGTAAACAGTGCATAGGGGATATGCTATAACGTGTCTCATTTAAAATGAGGCAACGGGTTTTCTCTGCACAAATAATGTTCCTTCATTATGTTTTAAAGTCTCTTGTAATGTTTTATTAAGAACATTTGGCAACATGTTACCAAAAAAGGTTTTAAATGGAACACACGGGTTTTTTAAAGTATAGCATGCTATAAACATATACTTTATGTCTTCAAGCTATAGTTTTTGTTTTTGTTTTTACGTTAAAGCCAAAGCTCCTCTTGGGTAGTTCTCCTTCCCCGCCCCCAGTAAGCCCTGTACATTTTGCATTCTTTAGTTTGAAAGCATTTCTGAAACATTTACATGATCAATGTCTTTTGCTTGAGGGATAAAGTTTGCTCTTCCATGGACAAGTGAGAACATATTGATTATTTTATTCTATTTGCTATTTCTAAATTCAATATAACTCTGGAGTCGATAAGCGAGATCGAGAGCATATTCTTTTTTGTGTGTGCCTGCTTGTAGCTTGTTCTCAAGATTCAAGATACATTTTTGATTAATCACGAATGCTCTGAGGTCATGGAGAGCAAATGTGTTTGTGGAGTGTCAGCTGATGCTGTCAGATAAATGTCTTAAGCTTAGCCAGGGTTCATGCCCCAGCTTTAGGCTGTGCCAAATGTCTCCCCTTGTTGAGAAAGATAACAGCTATACTGGAGGCGACTGAGCTGTTTGTTCACTGAAAGGGCTGACCTTGCCATATGGGGCTACAATCAGGTGAAAGAAAGAGTGAGAGGTTTTGATTGAAACTTTACAAATTTCAACTTTTCATTTGATTCAGATGATCTTGGCATACACTAATTTACATTCTAGGACTTATATCCAGTCTGATTATAAGTGTTTCTTCAGCATTCCCGATTAGACTCCTTAGGATGAATAATTTCTCCAATATTGTTCTAAGTGTATTCTGAGAGTATTTTGGCACTATCACTGTGTTATTAAAATACTACAAAAGCATGAAAATGTTTATTAGATAAATGGGACGATTTCTCTTTGGATATATGTAGTAGAAATTATTCTTGCTTTGTTGTTGTTTTTCCAGATCCACAAAATACAAATGTGGTCTGGGCCCAGAGAGGCCACTTGTGTTAATGACCCTTGTCCATGCACCCTCTTATCTTCAGAGGACTCATTTAATCACGTTTACCCTCACTTACAGTAATTTGTCTTCTTTTACTAGACAGAGTCTATAAATAGGAAATAATGACAAACCTAAACTAACACCTGGAGAATGCTTTGTACCGAAGTTTTCTCTGTTCAAGACCAAAGGCAATTGGATTGATCATATGCTGATGCATAAATAAGTGAACTCTCCGAGGGCTGTTTGTGGGCATTTGCTGCAAAATACCTTTTAAAAAGGTGCCTTTTTTCCATTTTATCTCCAGTTTATTCTTTTCTCCAAAGAAGCTGGTCTACTTTTCTTTCCCCTCAATAAGTTTATACTGCCAAGGGTAAATCACCAGTGCTAATTAGACAAAATAAGGCTGTTTTTTAAAAAAAAAGAAAAAAAAAGAACACATCTGTCATGAATTCCCACCAGATCTCTTGGAAATGAGACATTTTAAATATTTTATGCTGAACACAAACTATCTTGAGGAAATGGTTTTATATTCTGTAATCCCAAAACAAAACCATCAGTATCAGAGAGCAGTGCTGCTTCAAAACATTCCGTTTAAAATTTTTAATTTAAAATTCCCTCACACTTGAGATGTAGGTTCTGCTGGCTCTCTATAAAATCCAGGTTGTAAAGTAGAAAAACTTCATGAAACTAGAAGAAAAGGAAAGCTACTTCTTTAATTTTGAAAACCTTTTCTTTACCAAGTGGTACTAGAAAAGAGTCACATTTCAGTATTAGAGATGCCTGTTTCATATGCATTGGTATGGTGAGGAAAATGAAAACTGGTTTGGTATGGTTTAATTTCCACTGTGGCTATCATGACAGACAGACCAAGTAGAGGTGAGAGAGACTGAGAATAACTTTTGTAGTCAAACACTGTTTCTGGTAATGTGATTATAGAGTCAAATCAAATAGGTATTTTCTGTCGTTTTCTAAATTATTTAAAGATTAATAATAGTTAATCCCCAAATCATACTTGTAAATAAGGAGTTTTTAAGTTCTCTTTTCTTCAAATTTAAGTTTAGTTATGGACTAAATTCTGTGGTTATTTTTTAAAGTACTCCTTACTCACCATCTTTTTTTCCCTTCTTTTCCTCATTATCTTAAGAAAAGCTTTCTATGCACTAGAATATCAGTGGACTATACATGTCTGCCACTCCCTTTTCTGAAACTACTACCCAAATGTGGTTAACCCTTTTGTTCATATTGCTCTTAGTCCCATCATTTTAAAAATATTGAATGTTATCATGCCCAAGCCACTCCAGGGAGAGACTTAGAGTAGTTTGATTTTTCATATGTGAGTATGTTATGTTATCTAGAAGACCAATAACTGATAATAACATAATAAAGTACTTCCTTAAGATTTGGAGATAATTCTCAACATAACTTAGACCCACCTGTGGAAGAGAGTAGAAAAATAAACTGATCTTGAGCAAGACTTTCTCAGCTCTTCCCCAAAGTTACTATGTCCGGAGCTAGTACCTACATACTTTACTGTTCTTTCCATTGAAATAAATATGTTTTATTAATTCAATAACATCACTATCTTTCTTTATACTACCTTCTACCTTTATCCTTTTTCTAAGTTAGTTTTTTCTTTTCTCTCATTTAAATTTTAAGTTTAAATGATCATTTATCTCACCTTCCAACCAATCAGCCTAAAAATTTTAAAAGTCAGTGAAATTTTTCCCAAGCTTTGAGTCTCTTATTCAGTATAAGAGCTACCTTCTACCTTTATCCTTTTTCTAAGTTAGTTTTTTCTTTTCTCTCATTTAAATTTTAAGTTTAAATGATCATTTATCTCACCTTCCAACCAATCAGCCTAAAAATTTTAAAAGTCAGTGAAATTTTTCCCAAGCTTTGAGTCTCTTATTCAGTATAAGAGCTTGTTTGAAAAATTGTGCAGTCAATTCACAATTTCTGAAAATTAACAGCTACTGCATGTTAAAGATATTTTTCTATAAATAAAATTTTGCTTTATTTTTAAAATATACACTCTGATGGTGTATTCCATATCTTATTAGAGTGGTAAATCTATTAGGTATTAATCAAATCTTGGGGATGGTTTCAATTATACATAAAGTTTTTTAAGGAGATGAGTTCTCAGTTCTAATTGCCATTTAGAACAAATTCTCAAATAACATTGCAATCCTACTTCATCATTCATTTTACATTTTATTTTTATCTGTATTCTTTACTTCACATAAAAAAATTCATGCTGGATTTTCTATTTCCCTATTATGATTCTTTATATTCTATACTTTCTAGTTGAATAGAAACTGTAAAATTACTGTTGACGATTATTGCTCAGTAACAATTGATATAATAGTAATAATGGCAGTCTATATTCATTTTCCATAAACTAATTTGGCTACTTCAGTATTCTGGAAGGGTTGAAATTGCCAGTGTCCTGTTAGATAAAATCTATGCAAAATATCTTGTTTTAAGAGTTTTTTTAATGCTTCCCTTACTAATGAGGAAAACAATTCATCATTTTCAAGTGTATAATCAGTCAGCATTTTGAAAGTCCTGGAACAGTGGCCATTCCGGATGCTCCTGTGAAGAACCAAAAGAAAATCATGTTCCTCTTGCAAAGCACTTTTACAAAACCCCCAAGTAAGAAAAATATATTTAGTACAGTTATTTTTACATAGTACAATTGTAAATGAAAGTAATGTGGAACTTTTCAGCAATGTGAAGTGTACAATCACCATTGTAGTTTATATATAAACTAGAGGCTTGATGCACAAAATTCATGCAAGGGGCTTGGCTTTCACAGCTGTGGCGGCTTGCCTCAGCCCTTGCAGTCCCATCTGGAAGGTCGTCAGGAAGGTTGTTCGACTGTCTGGTCTAACTAGCATATTATGCTTTTATTATTATAGACAGGGGACTCACTACCATCCTTGAGAAAGTCTGTCTCTGTTTAAACTCCCGATTTTTTCATACTTAGAAATGCACAAGACATATTATGTTTATAATCTTCCATTACTCGGTATACATAAATAAGTAAAACAAATAAAGTATGAAATTGTGCTTTGATTTTTCCTGTGTGAACATTCATTTTGTGGAAATAAATATAATCTGCTGTGGGGTTTTTTTAGACTTACTGATATTGAGGGCACTTATAAGTGGGACTAACAGACATGGTGTGTGGCCCTGAATCATGCTACGTCAAATCCACAGATTCATTCTACACACACTGAGGAAACAGAAAGGAACAAAAAGAATAAGGAGAAGATAAAGACAAGGCCCAAATTATTCAAGGACTTTTAGACCTGGAGTCTGAATTTCTGCTTTGTCCTATAAGTACAGTGGGATGCCACTGGAGGTTCTCAAGTTGGAGAGTGAGAGTATCTGATTTCTAGAGAGAAATTGTATTGCTAGAGGAGTAAGAATGTGGGAGGCAGCCGCTTGATCGATGTTATGGATGTTCTCTTAGAAGCTATTGCAGGAGACTACGCAAGTTATGGTGGCTTGGATGATGGTGCCAGTAGAGGTAGGAAGAAGTGTCCATATCTTATTCATTTACATCTGTGAGTGAGAAGATAGGAAGAATGAAGGGTGATTTCTAGACATTTGGCTTGAACATCTAGGTGGTGTTATTTACAGAGATGAAGAAGTAAAAGAGGAATAAGTTTGGAAAGGAAAATTGCAAGTAAAATTTTAGCATTTAGCCATGCTTTATCTATAAATATTTATTTAAGGAAATATTCCAGAGATCAGAGAGAAGTTTTAGGGTAACAAAGAAAAATAGCATATACTAGTACATGACTTAAATTTGTTTTTACCAGCACATGAGACTTCTGATATGAACTAGAAGTTATTTGACTAGAAAATAAGGATCTAAAAACAGTGTGTGCTAGTATGACCATTGACTAACATAGGGTATATAATATACATCCTTAGATTTAGTCACTTCCAACCAATGCAGATTTCTTCCAAAGTATGCAAATCAACTATTTGCTGCTGTGATGGGGAAAGTTTTTCAGGCACCCAGCATAACAACAAAGACATAATTTGAAAAGCAATTTCTCTTTTTCTTGATTTCTCTATTAAAGAATTTCAATGACATTTTCTTAAGAACCCACAGCTTAATGATGTTGCCTTGAAAATTTAGGACTTCAGCTTTATCCTCTTTTTTTTCCCCCAATGGCTAAGTAACCCTTTGCAAGACTAGGTTGGCTCCCATCAGTCCCATTCAAACTTGAAAAAAGGAGCCTCTCATGCCTTACCTTGTCAGTCACGTGTAAAAAAGGAATGTCCCAGATATTAACTAGTTCTTCCCACATACATGACAGTAGTTTTTATTTAATTAAATTTATTTGGGTGACATTGGTTAACAACATTATATAAGTTTCAGGTGAACAACAGTTTTACCATTTTTATGTTATGGTTCAGTCATCTGAAACTATTCCCTTCAAGTTTTTAGTTTTATCACCTTTAAAAAAGGTAACTTTCGCCTAGCCAGTTTGGCTCAGTGGATAGAGCTTCCACCTGTGGACTGAAGGGTCCCGGAATCTGTTCCAGTCAAGGGCACATGCCCTGGTTATGGGATTCCCAGTAGGGGGTGTGCAGGAGGCAGCCAATCAATGATGATTCTCATCATTGATGTTTCTATCTCTCTCTCTCCTTCTCCCTTCCTCTCTAAAATCAATAAAAATATATATTTTTTAAAAAGATAACTTTTTTTTTGCTTGGTATTTTGTTCATATGTTTGCAAGTTTAAGGAGTAAGGTTATTTGCTTTGGCAAATAGGTGTTTATTTTCATTTTTTATGTGGTAGAAATATAGCAGTAATAAGGAAAACCAGAATTGGGGAGATACAGATTTGGTGTTTTGCTTACAAATGCAAATTAGGATGGCTTTTAAAGTTATAGTCCCATCAACTTAATTTAGATACTTTAGAAAGTACCAGTGTTATCCAAAATCATTATTCACACATTTGTGGATCACAAGTTTCTGTGTAATTATCAGCTTGCTTTTGTGAACATCAAATTATAGGCCAATCCAGTTTCCCCCATGGCAGATCGACAGACCTGGTAGATTGAGTAGATGCGATATCCACATTATATATTGACTCTAGTAAAGCTATCCATTGTCTGTTTCATGGTCTGATGATCAATAAGGAGGGAACTGGATGAATGATAAGACAAGGAGAGATGACTTTGATAAGAGGCTGGTCTTACCAAATGTAATGAAGAAGAACAGAGTACATAGGGAAATGAAGTTGGGGGGTATCACTAGGTTTATATACTTATGCTGCCCTCTGTTCCTAAAACTCAAAAGCAAAACAAGCAAACAAACAAAGAACTACCAATAGCATCTTAAATACATTAAATTAAATGGATTCAAATTTGCATTTTTCTCTCTCTCTAGCTTTGTTTGGTATTTGATAAGATCCTGATTTCTTGCCCCCCCCCCCCCGATTCCCTCCTTCACCCAACATCCTATCCCCATTCTTTTGTTATCCTTATATATGTGGACAGGTCACCTGCTTTGCTTTTATAGATCATAGTCCTTTATGCCTTCCACATAAAGTACCATTAACTTAACACAATAGTGAATCACTTTTTAAATTAGGGTAACTTTTTCTTAACAACAACAAAAAAGCACTAAACCTACTTGTAAAAAATATTAATAGAAAAATAAATTTAGTAATTGAGATTATTCATCAAATATTTTATGAAGTTAATTGTACAATCATGAGCATTTTGTCTTTCTTTGCTCCCCCATCACTATCCAAGCTTTATCTCTTTGAGATCAGTAAGTGACATTGAGGTTGTCATGCCAAATGGTCATGAAATGTACAAGAGCTGTTTTATAAATTTACCTATAAGTTGGTCAACAAACCAATGAATATCACTTGCTAAATTATGGCATGACTTTTTTTTTAATGTATTCTTAGAGTCCTCACAGTAGCCATTTCTCACGAATATTCCTTTTTCCTTGGTACTTACCACCACCACCACCAATCTTTCCTTATTTCCCCCCATCCTCACCCCACTCCCACCCCCATCCAGTCCCTGCCAACCACTGGTGTTTTTTGTTTGGTTCATTGTTTGTGGTGGGTTTGTCTTTTTTTATATTCCACATATAAGTGATACCATGCAGTATACGTCTTTCCCTATCTGGCATGTTTCTCTTAGAATAATGCCTTCCAGATTTATCCATATTGTTGCAAATGGCAAGATTTCCTTCTTTGTTTAAGGCTGAATAATATGCCATTATATATACCTCCACATTTTCTTAATCCATTCATCTGTTGACAGACACCAGTTATTTTTAATGCCTGGGCTACTAAGAATAATGCTACAATGAACATGAAAGTATCTCTTCAAAATACTGACTGCATTTTCTTTGGATATATAGCAAAAAGTGGGATTACTGGGTTATATGGTAGTTCTGTTTTTGTTTGTTTTTTTAGGAACTTACTGTTCTCCATTGTAGCTGTACCAGTTTACATTCCCATCAACAGTACACAAGGGTTCCTTCCCTTTTTTCCACATCCTTGCAGCATTTTTTTCTCTTGTCTTTTTGATAGAAGACATCCTAACAATTGTGAGGTGATATTTCATTGTGAAGGGGTTTTTTTAAATTGAAGTACAATTGATATACAACATTGTGTTAGTTTCAGGATATATATACCCATCGCACGTTCAAAGGCTGTTAAATTGCGTTGTTGCCCTAGCCGGTTTGGCTCACTGGATAGAGCATCGGCCTGGGGACTGAAGAGTCCCGGGTTCGATTCCGGTCAAGGGCATGTACCTTGGTTGCAGCCACATCCCCAGTAGGGGGTGTGCAGGAGGCAGCTGATCGATGCTTCTCTCTCATCGATGTTTCTAACTCTCTATCCCTCTCCCTTCCTCTCTGTAAAAAATCCATAAAATACATTTTTTTAAAAATCGTGTTGTTAACCCATATCTTCAGAAAAAAATCACTTCTACTGTCGTGGTAAACAACCTGCTTCCCTATTTATAATGGTCTGGCCCTCTAGCAACTTCAGTGCAAAATCATAGCTAATTTGCCTACAAACGTCAGGTGGTCATAATAATCTGGCCACTCAGTGTGTGTGTGTGTGTGTGTGTGTGTGTGTATACACACACACACACTAAATTGTGCACTGGGGGGGGGGGGGTCCCTCAGCCAGGCCTGCACCCCTTCACAGTCTGAGACCCCTCAGGGGATGTCCACCTGTGGGGGTAGGGGGGCAGGGATCAGGCCTAAGCTGGCAGTCAAACATCCCTCTCGAAATCTGGGGCTCTCGAAGTCCAGGACCTCTCACTCCTTACCACCTGCCTGCAGCGGAAGTGGGAGAGGCTCCTGCCACCACCGCTGTGCTCGCCAACCATGAGCCTGGCTTCTAGCTGAGTTGAGCGGCGCTCCCCGTGACAGCGCACTGACCACTAGGGGGCAGCTCCTGCATTGAGCATCTGTCCCCTGGTGGTCAGTGTGCCTCATAGCGACCGGTCATTCCACTGTTCGGTCAATTTGCCTATTACGCTTTTATAATATAGGATGTGTGTCACATCCTATCTAATAAAAGAGAAACATGGTAATTGGCGTACGACCGCTACCCTTCCCATTGGCTAATCAGGGTGATATGCAAATTAACTGCCAACAAAGATGGCGGTTAACCGCCAACAAAGATGGCGGTTAATTTGCATACGGAGGCGCAATGATGGGAGGCCATAGGGGAAGGACAGTGATTGGAAACACAGGCAGCTGGGAGACACTGCCCCTGGCACTGAATCGGAGAACCAGCAGTCTTTGCCTGACCCCCTGCCAGTGATCGGAGAAGCCAGAGCGGGGCATGGAAGAGGCCGGCTTCCGCCTCTTCCCTGGCCGCCCCTGCCAGGGATGAGCAACCAGAGATCCCACAGCAGGAAAGGGCGGTCTCTAGCCAGCCCCCCTGTGCACCTGCCCATGGGATGCAGCAGCGATCACGGAGCAGGAAAGGGGGGCCTGCAGCCATCCCCTGTGTGCCCCTGCCCCTGGGTCGCCACCGCAATCATGGAGCAGGAAAGGGGGGCCTCTAGCCAGCCCCCCTGTGCGCCTGCCCATGGGATCGCAGCAGCGATCACGGAGCAGGAAAGGGGGGCCTCTAGCCAGCCCCCATGTGCGCCTGCCCCTGGGTCGCCGGGGTGATCCCACAGCAGGAAGGGGCGCCTGCACCTGGGTCGCCGCAGCAATCATGGAGCAGGAAAGAGTGGCCTCTAGCCAGCCCCCATGTGCGCCTGCCCCTGGGTCGTCCCTGGGATCACGGAGCAGGAAAGGGGGCCTCTAGCCAGCTCCCCTGTGCACCTGCCCATGGGATCGCCCCGGAGATCATGGAGCAGGAAAGGGCGGCCTGTAGCCAGCCCTGTGTGTACCTGCACGTGGGTCACCACTGCGATCCCGGAGCAGGAAAGAGCGGCCTCTAGCCAGCCCCCATGTGCGCCTGCCCCTGGGTCCTCCCTGGGATCATGGAGCAGGAAAGGGCGGCCTCTAGCCAGCCCCCCTGGGTGCCTGCCCCTGGGTCGCCACGGTGGGCGATCCCACAGCAGGAAAGCGGGGCCTGCAGCCATCCCCTGTGTGCACCTGCCTGCCCATGGGATCACGGATGGGATCCCACAGCAGGATAGGGCAGCCTGCCCCTGGGTTGCCCTGGTGATCCCACAGCAAGAAAGGGGGGCCTGCAGCCAGCTCCCGTGTGTGCCTGCCCCGTGGGTCGCTGCTGCGATCCCAGAGCAGGAAAGGGCGGCCTGCAGCCAGCCCCTGTGTGCACCTGCCCCTGGGTCACTGCTGTGATCCCAGAGCAGGAAAGGGCACCCCACCCTTGCCACAGCTCAAGGGAGAGTACAACATGCAGTGAAGGCCAGGAGCCTGAGAGATCAACAGAGAGGGGCGCCTCCCAGGTGTGGCTGGGGGCAGGCCCCCAGCAGACACACACACACACACACACACAAACACACACACACACAGGACACCTGCATCGAGCCTCTGCTGCCAGACTGTGGCCATCAGTAGGACATCTACTGAGGGCTCCCGGACTGAGGGGCTGGCTTGGCTAAGGGAACCCCCGTCCCCCAGTGCACGAATTTCGTGCACCGGGCCTCTAGTATATATATAAATGACCACCACACTAATTCAAATTAACATCCTTCAACATACATACTTACAGAATTTCTTTTTCTTGTAATGAGAACTTATAAGATTTATTCTTAGCAACTTTCAAATATGCAGTACAGTGAAATGTTGTACATTACATCCCCATGACTTAATTATTTTATAACTGGAAGTTTATACCTTTTGACTCCCTTTACCTCATCCTCACATTTGGCATCCGCCAATCTGCTCTCTGTATCTATGAGCTTGGTTTTATTTTCTTTTGTTCTTAGATGCTACATATAAGTGAGATCATATAGTATATGTCTTTCTTTTTCTGACACTTCACTTAGCATAATGTCCATGCTGATACCTTAGCATGACAAAAAGCGTCTCTCAGGCAACAAAGGAGAGAATGCTTAGTATAATTTTAAAACAATAAAGAGACCATCAAGAGTGCTAATGTTGCTAAGGGTGTGAAAGTGCTCACAGAACAATCACAGGCAATTGAATAGGTAGAAAAACTGTTGTTGATTGGAAAAACAAAAAGCAGTTAGCCAGTTATAGCATTTCAGAGGCAGTGATTAAAAATTCGTTTAAGGTTAGTAGGGGGTAGTTCAATAAATTTAAGAAGTGTTTATTTATAGATTAAACAGTATATTAGACATGTACTGTATATAAGAAATGTTAAAACAGGAAATCATTTGGGGGTCTGGAATGGATTAATTCAATTTACATTATTTCTAATGGGACAAAAATGATTCAGGTTTCGAACAAATCGCTTTTCGAACAGCGTTCTGGAACTAATTAAGTTCAAGAACCGTGGTTCCACTGTAATGTCAAAAACTGTTCATTGTCAGAATTTTTTATGTATGCAATCCATCAAAAAGAATTGATGTGACTTACTCATAACTTTTCATATTTTTGGCTGACTCAGAGTGTGAATTGTGGTATGGGGTTTACAGATCTATTTCTGGATTCTAAAACCATAAAATTTTACAATTTCCTTTTATGAAACAGAAATTGTACCACATTTCTAATATTTACAACTCATGAATAAAATGTATATTTAAGATTTTGGCCTATCATTTTGTGTTAAGAGTCCATGTACATAGCTAGCAGCATTTACTTATGCTCTTCTATATCCAAGCACCACACCGAAACGAAAGGGAAAGTTTCCTGAACAGTGAGTTTTGAACCAAATTTGAAGAAAGTTAGGGATATAGATATGCATTGTTGAGTAGAAAGGTAGGCATTTTAGGGGTCAGATGTAAAAGTGGTAATAATGGAATAAAAAATAATTTTATTGATTTAGTTGGTACCTATCATTCATTAGATTACATAGTCATCTTTGGAATGGCCTATTAACACAAATTTAATAATAAGTCTCCATTCTTCTGTTAAATGAGCCAGGACAGTTATTGTTCACTTATACATTCCTAAAAGAAAGATTATAGCAGTAGTTTGATAGTTTGATGAATTTGTAAAGTTGACCTAGGCACCAAGGGGTCTGGATTGAAGAAAAATACACTGTATAAATTCCCTTTACAAGTTCCTTGGTATAAAATGTGTTCCCAGTTTTTCATGAACAAGCCTGATTTATTTCTCATTATCAACGTGGGCAGTGTACCTTCCAGATGACATTCATGTAAAATAACTGTGTGTACTCTGAATAAGATCTAGATGCAAAGGATCCACCAGTCTACATTTATTCAAATGAAGGCTGAAGTCTTTAAAGATACCCACCCAGGTATCTTGTGTAATCTGCTATCAGGATTGTATCTGCGTTTCAGTTTGTATGACACTACCTGTTTTGAATAGGATAAAGATTCATTGTTACTGTCAGGACTGCTTTCAAACTAAATATTCATCTAGTCCTTTGTGGCTTCCATTTTTATCAAGCATTCAGAACAGCTTCCCTTTGCTGATCTGCCATTTTCCTGCAAATCGCAGTTTCACTTGTATGATTTCTAGTGAGACAAGCTTAGACCCGGCTGCCTTTCTCTGAGTAACAGAGAAAGAAACGTCTCTGGTGCCTGTGCTGCAGAGAAAGTTGATTCATGTGTAAATTATCATTTGGCCTTTATTTGCGTGGCCTGTGGAGAGTACACATGCAGATAAAAGACTCTATGGGTCAGGGCTCAGTACGTGCAGGTTTCTCCAGCGGCTACACCGACAGCGTTAGAATTGTTGTCACAGATTATCAGACACACTATGATCTCTTATCATTATTTATTTGCAGTTTTCTGTGTAAAATAAGCGCTAACATGGAAAATGCTTCTGTAGTAATAGGACACCATGTGTCTTTCTCCCATTTGTTCTATCAGCTCACATTCTAAACAATAAAAATTAGTTTGTGTTTTCTGGAAGTTAGAACTCTTATCTATATGTTTCTGCCATCGATGTTTTGGGTTCCAGTCTTGCGGGTTCTTCTACTTCATGTTTCATTTCTGCAGACTTGGGTGTTGTCCAAGTTTGTTTTGAACCATGGATAATATCTTAGTGGCATATTCTAGTCTTCAAGGTGGATGTGAAATGCTGTTTGGGATATGTATAGCAACTTTTAAGCACTGTGCAGAAGTTAAAGAAGTTATATGAGCTGCGAAATCTCTTATCTGTGACTCATTTGTTTTTCTTGAAAATAAAATTATTTAACATGCACTAATTTTTATCTTCAGCATTAAAAGAAGTAAATGAAGCCTTGGTTTTTTGGGTTTGTTTTTTTTTAAGTACGTTACATCAACTCTCTAAGCATATAGCTAAATCTGAATGTGTAAGGTGAGTTCCTGTATACACATGACACTAAAAATGCATTAATATAAATTCCAAAATGATACGATGCCTTCAATCTACTCTTATTATTTAGGTCTTATAATATGTGTCATAAGGGTAGAACTGGAATATCTTTTTCTGCAACTTATTTATTTATGTAATTTATATCATTATATATTTGTCATGTTATTATCCATGTTATTTTTTAAAGTATATTAGAAACCAAGGGAACATGTTTTGTAACACTTCCCTTACTAAATTGATGCTTATCAGAGCACTATTGATCATGATGCTTTTGGTAAGCTTTTCTCTTATAGTACAGGCATACTTTGTTTTAATGTACTTCGCTTTTTTGCACTTTGCAGATACTGCATTTTTTACAGAGAGAGGTTTGTGGCATCCCTGTATTGAGCAAGTCTGTTGGTGCCATTTTTCTGACAGCATTTGCTCATTTCTTGTCTCTGTGTCACATTTTGGTAATTCTCACAATATTTCAAACTTTTTTATTGTTTTATTTGTTATGGTGATCGGTGATCAGTAGTATTTGATGTTACTACTATAATTGTTTGGGAGCACCACGAACCTCACCCATGTAAAATGGCAAACTTAGCCCTGACCCGTGGCTCAGTTGGTTAGAGCGTCATCCATATATCAAAAAGGCTGTGAGTTCCATTCCCAGTCAGGGCACATAACTGGGTTGCGGGCGGGAGGTGGCTGGTATGGTAGGTGTTTCTCTCACATTGATCTCTTGCTCTCTCTCTCTCTCTCTCTCTCTCTCTCTCCCTCCCCCGTTCCTCTCTCTCTTAAAAAAAAAAAATCAGTGAAAACCTATCCTCAGATGAGGATTAAAAATAATATTTTTTAAAAAATAAATGGCAAACAATCTATAAATGTTGTGTATGTTAAGACTGCTCAACTGACCATCTCTCTCCCTCTCCTTGAGCCTCCCTATTCCCTGAGACACAACAATATTTTAATTGGGCCAATTAATAGCCCTACAATGCCCTCTAAATGTTCAGGTGAAAGAATGAGTCACATATCTCTCACTGAAAATCAAAAGCTAGAAATGAGTTTAGTGAGGAAGTCATGTTGAAAGCTGAAATAGTCTGAAAGCTAAGCCTCTTGTGCCAAACAATGAGCCAAGTTGTGAATGCAAAGGAAAAGATCTTGAAGAAAATTGAAAGTACTACTCCAGTGAACACACAAATGATGAGAAAGTAAAACAGCCTTATTTCTGATGTGAAGAAAGTTTTAGTTGTCTGGATAGAAGACCAAGCCAGCCACAACTTTCCCTGAAGCCAAAGCCACCTCCAGAGAAAGACCCTAACTCTCTTCAATTCTGTGAAGACTGAGAGAGGGGAGGACACTGCCAAAAAGTATGAAACTAGCAGAGGTTGGCCAGGTGAAGCAACAAGTGCTGATATAGAAGCTGCACCAAATTATCTAGATTTAATACAGTTCCTCATGTTGTGGTGACCCCCAATTTCATTGTTACAAATTGAACATAATTAAAGCATAGTGATTAATCACACAAAAAATATGTAATTATATATGTGTTTTCCGATGGTTTCAGGTGACCCCTGTGAAAGGGTTGTTCAACCCCCAAAGGGGTCGCGACCCACAGGTTGAGAACTGCTGATCTAGAAGCTCTAGCTAAGGTAATTAATGAAGGTGGCTACACTAAATAACAGATTTGATTTTCAGTAGACACAGAACAGCCCTCTATTGGAAGAAGATGCCATCTAGGACTTTCATAGCCAGAGGCAGTGCCTGGCTTCAAAGCTTCAAAAGACAAGTTGACTTTCTTATTAGGGGCTAATACAGTTGGTGACTTTAAATTGAAGCCAGTGGTCATTTACCATTCCGAAAATCCTAGGAACCTTAAGAATTATGCTAAATCTACTCTGCCTGTGTTCTTTAATGGAACACAAAGCCTGGATGACAGTGCATCTAATTACAACATGGTTTACTGAATATTTTAAGCTCACTATTGAGACTTACTGCTCAGAACAAACGGCTTCTTTCAAAATATTACTGATCATTCACAATTCACCTGGTCACTCAAGAGCTCTGATGGAAATGCACAATGAGGTCAATGTTGTTTTTATGCCTAATAACATAACATCCACTCTGCAGCCCATGGGTCAAGGAGCAGTTTTGACTTTTGAGTCTTATTATTTAAGAAATACATTTCATAAGCCTATAGCTGCCATAGTGACTCCTCTGATGGATCTGGGTAAAGTAAATTGGAAATCTTCTGATAGGGATTTACTATTCTAGATGTCATTGAGAACATTTATGATTCATGGGAAAAGGTCAAAATACCAACATTAACAGGAGTTTAGAAGAAGTTGATTCCAACTCTCCTAGATGACTTGAAAGGGTTTGAGACTTTAGTGAAGGAAGTAACTGCAGATGTGGTAGAAATCTCAGAAATAGACTTAGAAATGCAGCCTGAAGATGTGACTGAGTTGCTGCAATCTCATGATAAACTTTAATGGGTGAGCAGTTACTTCTTATGGATGAGCACAGAAAATGGTTTCTTGATATGGAATCTCCCCAGTAAAGATGCTTTAACAATTGTTAAATGACCACAAATGATTTAGAATATTATATAAACTTAGTTGATAAAACAGCGCCAGGATTTGAGAGGATTGACTTTAATTTTCAAAGAAGTTCTATGGATAAATGGTATTAAACAGCATCTCATACCACAAGTCATTCCTGAAAGGAAGAGTCAATCAAGGCAGCAAACTTCATTTTTGTTGAAACTTCATCACTCGCCGAAAAATTGCAACTCACTAAAGGCTCAGATGATAGCATTTTTTATCAATAAAGTATTCCCAATTAAGGTATGTACATATTAGTACATACATACATATTTAGACATATTGGTATTGCATAGGTAATAGACTACAGTATAGTATAAGCATAACTTTTATATGCACTGAGAAACAAGGCATTCATGTGACTTACTTTCTTGCAATATTCACTTCATTGTGGTGGTCTGGAACCAATCCACAATATCTCCTAGGTATGCCTGTAAAAATAAATTAGTTTTAAATAATGCAGTTAGTATTATAAAATATTACCTTTATTCCTTTAGAAAGTTTTCTTCATTGTTGAAATTATATCTGGAAACAAATTACTTTCACTTGGACAGAAAGATAAAATTTTTAATCTGCCATCTATATACCCAGTGATGTACTCAAAAGGCTGCATGGGAAGAGATCATAATTATATGGGGGTTATCATCTCAGTGTTTCTCGTATACATGCAGAATTGTGAGGAAGTCATATAATTGTTTACACATTTGTATAATTGATTTAGTTAGGTATACATAAATATATTCATGTATATGTATATGTGTATGGTATACAGTATGCAAAATAACACTTCAATATAAGTATCAACAGTTGTGGCAATCTTCCTAAGAATATATCGGATGCATCTGTGTTGAGATAGGCATGCTATAATTATGACAGTTAAGGACATTTAAAGGTAGGAAACATATTTGTTTTATATATCATAATTTACCCTAGTAGCTGAACTCAATACAGTAGTTTACTTTTATCCATGAGGGGATAATGTGCTTTAATTAAGCCCTTTTGTCTACCAACTATAGAGACCCACTCAGATAACTTGGGT
The DNA here is from genome assembly GCF_964212035.1 of Myotis nattereri. Taxonomy (NCBI): domain Eukaryota; kingdom Metazoa; phylum Chordata; class Mammalia; order Chiroptera; family Vespertilionidae; genus Myotis; species Myotis nattereri. Next base: position 52,837,647 of record NC_138079.1, on the reverse strand, counting down.
TGAATTTGTAGTTTGTCTCCTAAAAAGGATTCTTACAGAAAATATATAAAACTGAACCCTATACTGAAATGTTAAGTTAGGTCATTTAGACTTTATTATGTTGCTCTAATGTGAAAGGAATCCATTATGGGTTATTGTGACGGTACTCATCATCTTGGGATTGTAGTCATTGATAACTAATATTGCTGTATGAAACAACTCTCTTGCCATTTATCTCTTATGGACACATGGTATTTCTCTAGAGGAATCTCTGTCTCTCTCTGTAATTCCTCTCTACTGTGTATTGATCAGCTTCTTCCTTTTCCTTACTCTTTCTGCCCACTGAGAACTTTGGCAAATACATGGTCTTCATGTGTCTCCAGTTCTGACTTTACCTCAGCTGCAATCCTCCACCAATCTCTTGGTTTTTCCCATTCAGATTCTTAAGAAAATTATTTTTTTTCTCATCTCTTTGCTTCAGACCATAGGTGATGGTCCTAGGAACTAGCGGCACTTAGATCAGTGTCCATTCCTGGTTCAATCAGCTGTGATGGACAATGCAGGGTCATGACATATAAAAGATGGTCCCTACTGCTGTCCTGTGAAGCAGATCTATATAAGTAATGTAGTTTTACTAGAAGCGGTGGTTGGTAGTAGGTATTAAGATTGATACATCTGGTATATAACCTGTCTTAAACAAATCACTATCCCTAAAATGAGGCACCAAACTATTAACATCACCCATTATTTAAATGTCACTTTCTCAAGGAAATCCCAGACTACATTCTATATACCCTCTTAACATGTGCTTCCATTATACTCAATATTTCACCACCATCAAAAAATTAATTAGTGTTACTGTAATTATTTTTTTAGTGCCTCACTTTCCTCATAAACTCCAAGGTCTGTGAAGACAGGGACCATATCTTACCTGCTTACCATTTGGTCCAATTCCTGGCTTATAACAGTATCCAAATATTTCTGATTTGATTTTTAAGTGCCTTAAACCCATAGGAAACAAGTGTTTTAGAGTATAAGTTTAGTACTTCTCCAAAAACCAACTTCCCTTCCTAAACATCCCCATTCCTGACAGTGACATTATCAACCACAGATACTGACTCACCCCTCTCTCCAGCATCAAGGCAGTCATGTTTTTTTGGTCCTTACTTTCTCTTTTATCTGTAAAATTATCCTGCATTGCCACTGCCAGTCCAAGTCTTCTTCACCTCTACCAAACGAATCTCATGGTCTCTAAGCTCTTGTCCTCTGTTGTATCCTACACATCTCCCTAAAAAGCAGCTTTCACTATGAAAAAAAACTTTGTTGTCTCCCCTGTGCCTAAAGAATGAAACCCAAACTTTTAAATCCTTAACTCCCTTGTTCCTGCTAAATCTCTAATTAGGTTTTCTAGCACCCTCCTATATGAATCTTTCATTCAATCCACGTAAGTCTAACTCTGATCTCCAAATACATTATGAGCATTTCCATCCACTCCTTTGTTCATTTGTCTTCTTGCTTCCTCCGTACTTAATTATTCTTACTCTTCTTTCAAAGCCCACCTCAAGTTCTACTTTTTTCATAAAGCTGTTCCCATATCCCAGTCCTCAGTAATTGCTTCTTATTCTAAAGTTAGAGGACTTATTGTCTCTACTGTTCAGCCAGCCTTTAACAAAGGCTACCTCACAATATTGTTTACCTTTTTATGTGTACACTATCATTAGTGAAGACTGCCCAAGTGCAAGTCTGCCTGTACAACTTATTATCTCAGTAACTAAGCAAGTTACTTAACCCCTATAAACTTTGGCTATGTCATCTCTAAAATGGGGACAATATGGTATCTCCACATTGTGAGAATTCAATGTAGTAATGCAGGTAAAGCATAGTAAGTGCTCAATGAATGTTTTCTATAAAATTACTTGCACATTATTGATTAACTGGTTATTTTTAAATTCCTTTTTTGTGCTGGACATGTACTAGAAAGAAACAGTAAAACTGGGTTACTGTTCTTGCTAGCAAACAAGTCACCTCTATCCGATCACTCAATTAGACTGTAAGCCTCTAGCAAGCTCATTCCTACAATCCATACATATTCGCTGAATATCTGCTATCTTCAAAAACCCTGTGCCCGGCACAAGGAATTATAAGGAGCCATAAAATAAGGTCCATGACCTTCAAGACCATTTTAAGTAAAGCCCCTGACATTGTACTAATACATAGTGAGAGCTCAATAAATGTCCATTGGCATCAATGAATATGGCAGTGATGATGAAGTCTCTAGGACACCACAATTTCTAGCCTTTGTAGAGCTGTTAACTTCATTTGGTTTCTCTGTGTCTTCACAAAGAATGGATGCCAGAAAGTCTTTCTCAATTTTTTTTCTGTCTGATCAAGACTTAGATAAGGTCTGTTAGTTTGGTAGCTAAATATCCCCCAACTCAGTTTCATGCTTCAGAGAGAGGATATGGTATTGCCAATGGAACCACTTCACATTTGGGCAACATCATAATGTCTAAGTGGCTCAAATTCAAGTTTCAGTGTAGATCCTGGTTCGTGCACATTGGCTGTCAAAAACCACTTTGCAGGAGCCAAACTGTGGAATCCTGTCAAATGTTAGGTACTATTAGAAGTTCCATTAAAGTGCTATAGAGTTTCAAAAGATTATGAAATTCTGATTTTTTAACAAAATATGTTATTGAAATTTTAATCTGTCCCTTGTTTTTGTCATGGGGCTAAAAGCTATTGAGATCCCCATTTTTAATAGGATGACAGGTTTTAGAGAAGAGTCTAAGTTGGAACTTGTGTAATAATTTTATACAGCAGTGGACATATAGGACAGTTCTGCTTTTCAAATGTAATTGTGAAATAAAACTTTAAGAAGACATAGTTGTTTTTTATTTGTATTGTATACCTTAGTCCTCTCTCCGTACCTTGTCCTTTATTTCCTTGGTCAGCCTGAATAAATAAGACATTTATAAAGACATAATAGTTAAAATAAAGGTATGAAGATTTTATATCTTTGTGCCTCTAAACACTTTTATTTTAGATATATTTAGAGATATAGATAATTATCAGCTTATGATATGATAATTGTGTTAATTTAATATAAAATTTATCTCTAGCACTAGCCAGTTTGGCTCAGTGAATAGAGCATCAGCCTGCGGACCGAAGGGTACCAGGTTTGATTCCCGTCAAGGGCACATACCTCGGTTGCAGGCTCCTCCCCAGCCCGGGGCCTGTTCGGGGCACGTGCAGGAGGCAACCAATCGATGTGTTTCTTTCACATCAGTATTTCTCTCTGTCTTTCCCTCTCTCTTCCACTCTCTCTAAAAATCAATGGAAAAATATCCTTGGGTGAGGATTAAAAATAAAATAAAATTTATCTCTAGCTTTCTTATCATCAAAGGAAGAAAAAATAGCTAATATCTTTTTTACTTGAAAAGCAAAAGCATATACACTCATCTGGAAAGATATTTTCCTTGCAATAAATACCAAAGAAATCATCACATGATTTACTTGTAAATAACCAATTCTTTGTGAAGTAATTTGTTTACTTCCCCCATCAGTTTTTCACCATTGAGTATGATGTTAGCTAAGGTTTAGTCATATATGACCTTTATTATGTTGAGGTACTTTATTTCTATACCAATTTTATTGAGCTTTCTAATTATAAATGAATGTTGTATCTTATCAAATGCTTTTCCTATGTCTATTGATATGATCATATGACTTTTATCCTTTATTTTGTTAATGTTGTATATCACATTGATCGATTTGCGTATGTTGAACTATCCTTATGTCCCTGGTCATTATGTATTATTTTTTTAATGTCTGTTGTTTGATTTACTAGTATTTTGTTTAGTATTTTTTGCATCTGTATTCAATAGAGAAATTGGTCTGTAGTTTCATTTTTTTGTGTTATCCTTTCTAGGTTTTGGTATCAAGGTATGTTAGCCTCATAAAGTATGTTAGGAATTATTGCCTCTGCAATTATTTTGGAAGAGCTTGAGAATGATGGGTATCAAATCTTCTTTGAATGTTTGGTAGAATTCACTAGTACTTGGGCAAATGATTTTGACAAAGGAGCCAAAAACATACAATGTAGAAAAAAAAAAAGCTTCTTCAATAAATGGTGCTGGGAAAGTTGGAAAGCCACATACAAACTAAAAAGTTTCTGCATAGCAAAAGAAACCAACAACAAAACAATAAAGCAACCAACCGAATAAGAGTTGATATTCATAAAAAACAGTTCTGACAAGGGGTTAATATCCAAATATTTAAGAACTCATACAATTCAACACTAAACAAACAACAATCCAATTTTTAAAAATGGGCAGAGGACCTGAATTGACACTTCTCCCAAGAAGTCATACAAATGGCCAACAGATATATGAAAAGATGCTCAACTTCACTAGCTATTAGAGAAATGCAATCAAAGCTACAGATACCACCTTACACCTGCTAGAATGACTGTTGTCAACCAGACAAGTAATAACAAGTGTTAGAGAGGTTGTGGGAAAAAGGGAACCCTCATTCACTGCTGGTAGGAATGTAAAATGGTACAGCCACTATGGAAAACAGTATGGAGACTCCTAAAAATATTAAGAATAGAGTTACCATATGACCCAGCAACGCCTTTTCTGGGTATCTACCCAAAAATTTTGAAAACATTCGCAAAGATATATGTACCCCTATGTTCATTGCAGCATTATTCACAGTGACCAAGACATGGAGACAACCAAAGTGTCCTTTGATAGAAGACTGGATAAAGAAGATGTGGTATATGTAAACAATGGAATACCACTCAGCCATAGGAAAAGATTAAATACTGCCATTTGCAATAATGTGGATGGACCTTGAGAATATTATGCTACGCAAAATAAGTCAGAAAAAGCTAAGAACTATATGATTTCACTCACATGTGGGATCTGAAACTCATAGACACCAACAACAGCATTGTGGTGACCAGGGGAAGGGCCCATCGGGAGGTAGTAAAAGAGGCTAAATATTTGGTGAAGGAAGATTCGATTGGGTGGTCAGCACAATGCAATATACAGGTCATGTTTCATAGATATGAACACCTGAAACCTGTATGATCTTATTAACCAATGTCACCCCCATAAATTTAAAGAGAGAGAGAGAAAAAAGAAAACAGTTTCCAGAATACCTAGCTCCATTAAAATTATTTTCGGTTTTCAAAAATTACCTTTTCTCCTATTTCATCAAAACCCTCTCCCTTTCATAATTTTTACTGCTAAGAAAATAGAATAGACAGAAATTTAACAGACTTCACTGCTGTGAACTCACCACATGTCTAAAATTGATCCATCTAGGCAACTCCCATGTGTTTGGGGTGAACTAGCCCTGTATTATTTTCAGTCTCCATGAAACGTCTATCTTTGTCTCTTAATCATTAGGCAGTGGGCCTATTCATCAATATGATGAGGCTTTTAGGAAGCTAGTTCACCCTAGAACACAATAGATTTGAGTCAAAATACTTTTGGGAATAACACAACTTTATACTGTTTGGACAAAAAAAAAAAAGCACCTTCACAAAAAATAATAACTCTACTTAAATGTGAAAATATTGTAAAATTCTAAATAATAAATAGTATTTTATTTATTTTTACTATACTTCTTCCAAAATAAATGTGAATAGCACATGAATCTTTCAGGTTATTTCTATGGAATAAAACAGCTCTTTTTAGTAAGAGTCCGAGTAACACAAACACCGTTGAACTCAGTTTTTAACCAGATACGTGGCTTCTTGTATTTCCAGAAACTTAATCATATTTTTAATGATCATTTTACCCAAAAGATTGGGTTACTAAGGATAACAGACTTATCAAAAGTTTAGAAGCAACATGTACAATATCTTGTCACTTTTACTATTTAGTACTTAGCACCTATATTTTTTGAAAAGCATTTAAAGAATGTTTTTAATTTTTTATAATAATATTTTTTCCCTCTGGAAAACATAACATTTGTAGTTAAGTACTTATCTCAGAATGTGTTTGTATTTCATTTCTAATTCAGTTCACATTTACTGAGCTCCCACTACTTCAGAAGACTTAACTGGTCAGTCAGTCCACAAATGTTGACTACATGCCTACTCTGAGCCTGGCACTGTTTTAGGCACTGTTCCAGGCACTGGGATGGTTTCCGGCAACAGACATAGCAGAGTTCCTGCCTGGAAGGAGCTTACACTGTAGTCAGAGTAGATGGATAGTAAAATATAAGCCTTCCCACAAGAAAAGCTAGTAAATGAAGAAGTAAATAGTATTTCAAATGCTAGTAAGTGTAAGTGTCACAACAAACATTTAACAGGAGAATGGGTTGGAGAGTGACGGCAGGAAGTGAGGGAGTGGTAATACGCCTTTAGCTCATTTTTTCACACTTTGAGGCTGCCTACTTCTGCTATTGCAACTGCTTGCCCTTCATTGAACTTGAAATCATCATGTTCTCTTTGTCCCGCAGACCTATAATATAACATCACTGACTGAGTTGTTTTCTCCAGAAGTGATGGAAATACATCAGTCCAACCACTTTTTTTGTCTCCTCCCTGTGCGCTATTAAATGGTTGTAAATGGTGAAACTTCCCATCTGTTCCCCACCACCACTTACATTCTGTAATATTCTCTAAGGCATGGAATATGCTGGGCAGCAGAAAAAAAAATCCACAAGCATCCACTATACGCATTAAACACTATTTGAAGGTGATACCAGGTTTAAAGACTCAAATACTTAGAATGATAGAATCACTCAACATAGTGAGAAAAGTGAGGAAAATGGGTGGATATATGGCAAAGCATTCAGTTTTCTATTACTGATGTAACTATAAAGCTGTCCTATAAATTGGTTCAATCCAGTTTCATATACATACACACACACAAATGATAGTATTAACTAGAAAACAAGCTCTTAGAGGGGATGTATCTAGAGAGTAAAGAACACACAAATCTCATATATCTGAAACTGGCCATTAATATTTACATGTGGATGGTAATTTAGAATGCATACGACTAAAGTACTTTCACATATATCATCTCATAGGCTCCTCAAAACAAAGATGTGAAATAGGTGCTATTATTATCTTCATCCTATATAATAAAGAGGTAATATGCAAATTGACCATCACTCCAACACAAGATGGCCGCCCCCATGTGGTCAAAGATGGCCACCACAAGATGGCCAGCAGGGGAGGGCAGTTGTGGGCAATCAGGCCGGCAGGGGAGGGCAGTTGGGGGGGACCAGGCCTGCAGGGGAGGACAGTTAGGAGCAACCAGACTGGGAAGGGAGGGCAGTTAGGGGCGACCAGACTGGGAAGGGAGGGAATTAGGGGTGACTGGGCCAGCAGGTGAGGGCAGTTGGGGGTTACCAGGCCTCCAGGGGAGGACAGTTAGGGGCAACCAGGCCTGCAGGGAGGACAGTTGGGGGTGACCAGGCTGGCAGGGGAGCAGTTAGGCATTGATCAGGCTGGCAGGGCAGTGGTTAGGGGGTGATCAGGCTGGCAGGCAGAAGAGGTTAGGGGCAATCAGGCAGGCAGGCGAGTGGTTGAGAGCCAGCAGTCCTGGATTGTGAGAGGGATCCCAAATTGGAGAGGGTGCAGGCTTGGCTGAGGGACCCCACCCCCGTCCTGCACAAATTTCATGCACCAGGCCTCTAGTTTTATACATAAAGAAACTGAGACTCGGCCAGATAATTTGCACAGAATCTTAAAGCTAGAAAGTGTTAGAACTGGACATCTCACCCACAGGTTATATCTGCAAGTCTGGAGTGCTCTCCACTGCACCATAGCTACAAACATATTTTCAAGAGGAGGCAGACACAAAGAGAAGTAGAGTGATGATAGGAATGTGAATCTGAAACTATGGCTAACATGCCAGTGAGGAAGGAAAGTAACAGTGTCTTTTAGCAACAGAAGGCTGCCGGCATAAGAACAGAAAAATGGATCTCAGATTCAGTCAGAAAACTAATCAATGGTTTTAAGAAGGAAAGTTTCTAAACAGGAAAGTGGTGATAAAAGTTTTGCAGTTATCAGGGGAGGGTTTGATTTTGTTTTGTTTTTTAAATGGAGGGTTCTTATGCCAAGAGTATTTTCAAGTAATTCAATGAACAGACAGGCATTAACAGTCCAATAGGCGGTCAAGATAACTAATAAATGTGGGGACACATGAGCATGCTAAAAGGAACAAGGACAATGCAATAGAAATACAATGATATCAAAGAGAGGAAAATGCATTTTATGGATGTTCTCACAGCTAGGCATTCTAAGGTAGGAAGTACATTCCTGTGATCTGTTAAGAAAGAAGTCTAGACACAAGAAGGGAGGGCTTTTCAGGCTGAGGAGGTACAGAAGCCATAACAAATGGCTCCACATCATTCTCCGTTACTATGTGGTGTAGTAGTGCCTATGCATGGACATAGAAAGGACCACAGGCTTCACCATAGAGGTCACGTACTTTCTGAACCAACTCAAATAAAAAATGCTACATTATCTCCTTTTACTCTTAGCAAACATTAGGCTCATTGCCTGTTTTTGTTACTTCGTTGTCATATATTTTGTTTAAATGTCATAGAATTTAAATTATTATTATGTGCTCATTAGTTCTGCTGCCTTGGGACGTAATGACTCATATTAGTAGTCTTCATAATAAAAAGTGTTGGTGAATTTTTACTGAACTGTCCTTTTGGGACTATAATTTTTAATATTCTCTGGAAGCTTTGCCAATTCTTTGGGAATAAAGTACTCTTAGGCTGTCTTTATCATTGACAAGTTCATAAGGAACAGAGCTGGCTGTGTTACCTGTGACTATTGAGTGCCCTGTTGATGTGATAAGCTCCTTACTTGGGAGAGTCACCAAGGACACATGATTAATATGCAGCCATCTTGTAAGCAAAGAGGGTGATTTTGTAACCTTTCAGCAATAATTTTAGGCTGGTCTCTGCAATCCCCAGTGTGGGCCACGCAGGAGGCAGCCGATCAGTGATTCTCTCTCTTCTATCTCTTTCTCCCTTCCTCTCTGTGAAATCAATGCCAAAAATAAATAAATTTTTAAAAGATAAGAAACAAAAAAGGGACAGACCCAAAGACTGAGAAACAGTGATCAGGCTATCAATCCCCAGAAGGAAAGTAGGGGAGGGCGGGGGTAAGGGGAAGAGATCAACCGAAGGACTTGTATACACACACATAAGCCAAACCAATGGACATGGACAACAGGGGGATGGGAGCATGAGTGTGCGGGGCGGCGGGGGGGGGGGCGGGGGGGGAGGTTGGGGGTTAATGGGGAGGATGAGGACACATTTGTAATACCTTAACTAATAATAAAAAAAAAGGAAAAAAAAAGATAAGAAACAAGAAATTTATATAGTTCAGTATATTTATTTCACTGAGGCCGATGCTGCCCTTATCCTTTTGGCTATTATTTCATGTCAAGAAGAGATGTGAGTTACATAAACATGAAAATGTTGCTTTCCGTGTTACAACTACTGGAAGCTTAATGTGCTATGTTGAGAAAAATTGTTCTTTTTTGAAAAATACTAGTCTGGAATGGTTACAGAGAAACCTCATGTTTAGGAAATGACCTGTTGATTGACTCTCTCAGATTAGGAGCATTGACCTTGAGGCTCTTTTCTCCAATAGGTTTGCATTCATGGTTTATGAAAGCTTGCTATCTGTTGTCAGCTAAGAGCAAATGCTCATCTTCTATACTCAGGATACACTCACATTGATGTTTTAGCAAAAAAAGATAATGATACATATAGAAAAACAGAATACAGAGATATCTTAGCGGTATCATGCTAACCTATGCCATTAACAGTAACACTCTGTATTGCATTGACTACTTCCTTATCATGTCACTGTGGCATGGGTCATCATTTTTATTTGGTGACATGGCTGCTACACTAACTTACGTGTTTAGTGTCCACCTTTAAAAGCATTATCAGAAAATTGTATCTTACAGCAGGTTTTCATCTGTCTTTTAAAAGATGAAATTGATAAGTAAATGAAGAGAAGAAATGAAGAGAAGAATTCAGAAGGCATTCTGAATGCCTACAGAAATTAAATAGATAATGCATTAATGTTTGTATACTTTTTATCTTTGGTATAATATTGACCCATCATTAAGAAAAAAACTTTCCAGTTGGGGCTATTCTTTTGTTGGGCCATTCATATGTTCCAATTTTACTCCTCTTTGGTAAACAGGAAGTAATTGTGGACTTTCCTGAATCCTTTAAATGATTCAGTCTACAGTTGTGAGAGATTGAGAGATAGATAGATAGATAGATAGATAGATAGATAGATAGATAGATAATAGATAGATAGATAATGAAATCACAAATAAAATATATTTATCCTTATGAAATTAAGTGAATCATTTACTATTTAAACCCAATCTTTTATACACTTAAGCTAACCAGCTCAAGAAAAGAATATGAAAATGAAAAAAATTCTTAGTTGTACCAAAATATCTTCTAGAAGTCCACATAGGTACACCGAAGATAGCTATCATTTTTCCACTTACTGTACCAACACAAGTTGATACAGTATGTCTCATTACTTCAAGAGAAAAAGAAGCAGTCATCTGCTTTAAACTGAAACCATCAGTAGGCTTATATTCTCATAGCCCTGTACTATAGAGTTTAAGAGGTTGGCATTTGGACTCAATGACTTCAACAAATATTTGTTAGAAGCCTCTGTGCGTCGAGCACTGCTATAGGGCAATAGGAATAAAGGTTGAACAAAACTAAGTCCCGCATTCATGGATTTTAAGTTCATACTTACTAGCACTGTGATTGTTAGAAAACTCCATAACCTCACCAGACTCCAGTTTCTTCAGCAAAGTGAAAGTAATACCAACTTGGTAAAATCATTCTCAGGTTTACATTAATTAGTGTATTAAAGTGCTTAATCCTGTGCTAGGAACATAGTAAATACTCCTTTAACTTTCATTTCTTAATGATGATGATAATTACTAGGAATACATATTACAATCATATTACAACTTAAATCAACTTGCTTAAAATTGAATTTTACAAATTCTCCATATGCTGTGGGCTGTTTATGGATGATGATTTGTGGCTAGAGTATCATATGTAGGCTTGTAGGCTGAAAGTTTTATAGATGTGCCATCCAGTTTGGGACCTCTATAATCTATTTATGCACATATCAGAGTAAAGTCAACACTATTTTTTTTTTTATCTTGGCCCTTCCTCCCAGACATTCCTTTAGGCATCCCCCACCCCCTCCACCCTACTACACACACCTTTTTAAAATAGAAGAGCCATCTATTTGGGCACATATCCTGTTAGCCTTCACAATTTGAATGGATATTAAAGCATATTAATGACTCCAAAATGTCAAAAATAATCTGTCACCCAAGTTTTTGCCATAGAATATAAGCTCAGACTTTCTATTGCTCAATTCTCATTGGGCAAAAATAAAAATAATATAGTTATCTTAAAAAATACAATTGTCTAAAGGAGAAACAATCCATCCATTCCTTTAGATGTGCTTAATTTTGTCTCTTGACAAAGCCAGACTATCACAGACTATCAGGTCACCTGATGTCCTCTGGATTACTACTCTGTAGTGTAGTAAACATGAAGGATACAAGCAAAAAAAGCATCTGTTCTCCACAACTGGTTTGCATTTATCACCTCAATGCAGTGACTCATAATCCTATATAATAAAAGCATAATATGCAAATTGGCCAAACAGTGGAACAACCGGTCGCTATGATGCGCACTGACCACCAGGGATCAGATGCTCAGCGCAGGAGTTCCCCCCTAGTGGTCAGTGCGCTCCCACAGGGGGAGCGCTGCTCAGCCAGAAGCTGGGCTCATGGCTGGCGAGCGCAGCGGCTCCCACGGCAGGCGGACATACCTGAGGGGTCCCAGACTGCGAGAGGGCACAGGCCAGGCTGAGGGACGCCCTCCCACCTCCACCACCCCCCGCCCAGTTGGAACTTATTGTTAATTTAAGTGCTCATGAGTTTTCTCTATCCTGATACTCTGAAATATTACCTGGTATTAAAGTAATCAGTCCTATCTAATATGTTATCATGTCATTTTCTAAATTAATAAATAGTAAGAATTCACTACGTTTATATGCCATATTTGTGAATATATGTATTAATTTAAAATCAGTTCATTTTTATCTTGAAGATGTTATTCTATATGTATTAATGGTATGTGTAAATAAGTTCAGAATCCTTTAAGGATTCTTGCCATATAGAAAGCCATTGTATTATGGGATGTTTTTTAAAGTACAGTCAGAGAGGAAATGCTTTGGGGAAGAGATCTGGGAATGAAATTCGAGTAGTACCAGCGAGCGTGAGAAAGCTCTAGACTTGGAGGTTGAAGATAACAAAAATAGTTTATTTCAATATTACCATAACCAGGATGAAAAGAAATCACAGTTCTAGGAGCATAACTGACATTCCAGAACAGCGGTTCTCAACCTTGGCTGCACATTAGAATCACCTGGGAATCTTTTAAAAATCCTGATTTCTGGGCCCCATCCTCCGGAAATTCTGTTTCTTTGTTATGGGGTGAGGCCACAACATTAGTAACAAAGAAACAGAATTTCCAGAGGATGGGGCCCAGAAATCAGGATTTTTAAAAGATTCCCAGGTGATTCTAATGTGCAGCCAAGGTTGAGAACCATTGCTCCAGAAGCTGCCAGTGTTCATCATCAGGTGACAGGGAGACTTCATGACCAGTGGTCAGCAGGTAGATGATATTACCTAACAGCTAGGTTTTCTTCAACTGCATCATTGAAAATGTAATTTTATGGCAGTTTTATGTTATTTGTAATTTGCTTTATGTGATATTTTACTCATCAAATTAGTTAATGGTATGAATACATTTGAGGCTATTAAGTGTATAATTTAAAGTTTTTTAAATATATGACTAGAAGAAATAAAATGGTTGACCACCTGCATGACTAACTTTAGTCTCTGGATCCTCTAGAGTTCAAGCTGATACCTTTTGGGGCAAGGTCAATAGATATAGACAAGGTTGTTCTCAAATTTATATGGAAAAGCAAAGGAGCTAGAATACTTTAAACAATTTTGATGATTAAAGTGGGAGGAATCAGTCTACCCAATTTTAATACATCACTGGCAAATATACAAAGAAACTAGATCACTTACACATTAGTGGAAGGAATGTAAAGTGGTTCAATGACTCTAAACAATGTGGCAGTTTCTTGGAAAACTAAACATGCAGTTAATACACAGCCCAGCAGTTGCACTCTTGGGCGTTTATCCCAGAAAAATGAAAATTATTTCACATGAAAATTTGTACATGAATGTTTATAGCAGCTTTATTTATAATAGCCAAAAAACTGGAAACAACCCAGATGCCCTTCAACAGGGGAATAGTTAAAGTGTGGTATATCCATACCACAGAATACTACTCAGCAATAAAAAGAAACAACCTTTTGATACACACAAAACCTAGGAAAACCTCCAGGGAATTAAGCTAAATTTTTTGGAAAGCCAGTCTCAAAGGTTACTGTATGGTTGCATTTATATGACACTAGAGGCCCAATGCACGAAATTCGTGCAAGGGGCTCAGCCCTCGCAGCCCCAGCTGCCTTGGCCGGCCCTCGCAGCCCCGGCTTTGTCCGGTAGATCATCGGGACGGTCATCTGGAAGGATGTCCGGATGGTCATTCTGCTGTTTGGTCTAATTAGCATATCAGCTCTTTATTATATAGGATTCTTGAAATGACAAAATTATGGAAATAAAGAATAGATTAGCCCTGGCTGGTTTGGCTCTGTGAATAGAGCACCAGCCTGCAGACTGAAAGGTCCCAGGTTCGATTCCAGTCAAGGGCACATGTCCAGGTTGTGGGCTCGATCCTCAATAGGGGACATCCAGGGGGCAGCCAATCAATGATTCTCTCTCATCATTGATGTTTCTATCTCTCTCTCCCTTCCTCTCTTAAATCAATAAAAATATTTAAAAAAAACAAAACTGATTAGTGGTTGTGAGGGTTAAAGGAGGGGTTTGGAAGGGAAATGGGTGTGGCTATAAAAGGGCAATGTGAGTGATCTTTATGCTGATGGAAATATTCTGTAGCATTGTCACCATCCTGGATGTCATATTTTACTATGGGATTGTTTTTTTTAAATATATATTGACTTTTATAGAGAGAGGAAGAGAGAGGGAGAAAGAAAGAAACATTGATGTGAGAGTGAAACATCAATTGGTTGCCTCCTGCACTCCCCTACCAGGGATCAAGCCCAAAACCTGGGCATGTGTCATTGCAGGGAATCAAACCTGCAATATTTTGGTGTACAGGATGACACTCCAACCCACGTAATCACACCAGCCAGGGCTTTACTAAGGTTTTTACAAGGTGTTACTACCATTGGGGGAAATTAGAACACAGAAGATCAATCTGTGTTATTTCTTACAACTGAATATAATCTATAATTATCTCAGAATAAAAATGTAATTATGAATTAATGCAGCTAAAAATGAAGTACAAAGTATCAATTTGGGAAAATATGATAAAACTTTATTAAGAGGCATCAAAAATTATCTAAATAAATGGCAGTATATAGCATGTTCATTGATTGGAAGACCCAGTATTGTAAATATATTAGTTCTCCCAAAATTGTCCTGTAAGCTTTATTACAATTTCAAATCATTAAGTGACTGGGATAATCTGTAATGACTCATTTACAATCTCCCCCTTTCTCCACTTCCTTCTTCCTGTTGACTACAAAGTAAAGAGCTGTCGTTTTGAAAATCTGACAAAACAATACAAAATAATGTCTTCAGAATACCAACAGCGCTTTGCTTTGTAAATTCACAAGTTTTCACTTTCATGATCTTCTGTATACATCTCCATTTCCTTAATTTCAAAATGGAAATCATCATCAAAGTAGTGTAAAGGCAATAGAAATTTTCTGTGATTTTATGTTTTGTTATATGTTTAATAACATTTAACCAGCATCAGTTTTCTGATGAATTCTGTCCCAGACAGTTGTTTATACAACAAACATGTATTAAGCCTCAATCGTGATTTCTGAAATAAAAAGTTTTAAGGGATTACCTCCAAAGGATTTAGAGATAAAGCAAGGTATTTGTAATACATGGAATGACTAGCTAAGCAAAGCAAGTATATGGTAATCTAATACACACCATATACAAAATACTGAAACATAAAGAAAGGGAGTAGTTGGTGTGAAGTAAAGGTGATTTATTAGAGGAAATAAATATTGAAATGGAGCTTAAAGCAATTAGATGTTCATCTACTGAAAATTGTTTTCATTTTCAGTGCTTAACTGATTTATAAATATTGACTATATTACAGCAAAATACCTGTGTAACTTCGGCCTATCACAACCTCTCTAAACTTTAGATTTTACCTGTGAAATGAAACTCTCATATGAAATTTTATCTACGGTCCTTTCCACATCTTTTTATTTTATATTTGATTAGAGCCCCAGTGCATGAAATTCGTGCACTGGGGATGGCTGGGGGGTCCCTTAGCCCAGCCTGTGCCCTCTCGCAGTCCGGAACCCCTCCCTCCTTACCGCCCACCTGTTTGCTGCTTCCTGCCGCTCGGCTTGCTGCTCCTTAGTGCTTCTGCGAAAGCTCCCACCACCGCAGCTGCACTCGCCAGCTGCCCTGGCCCCTGCTGTGGGTCGGAGCTCCTCTGCTACAGCAAAGGTTTGCGTTCCATTCTGCCAGGGCACCTACTTAGGTTTCGGGTTGATCCCCGGTCGGGGCTGACTGCTGCTCAGGAAGTGACTGAGGACCGTGTGCTCTAGTCATTCGGTGGGGAGCTGGGGTTCCATTGCCAACCTGGCCCACTCTGATCCCCACCACCCCCTCTCCTACATCAAGGACAACTTCAACTATGGCAGCTGTGTGGCCTCCACCATGCTGCTCAGGAAGTGACTGAGGACCGTGTGCTCTAGTCATTCGGTGGGGAGCTGGGGTTCCATTGCCAACCTGGCCCACTCTGATCCCCACTACCCCCTCTCCTACATCAAGGACAACTTCCACTATGGCAGCTGTGTGGCCTCCACCAGCGTACACATCCACATGGATAGGTCACCCTCTCTGTGGCTCGCCAGGCATGGCTGCTACAGTCGCCCCAGAGGCGGATTTCCGGTTTCCCAGGGAGAGCGCCCTCCACGCCGGACTCCCAGGGAGAGCTGGGTTGGAGGGAAAGCACTCCACCTGGAGCAGAGCACCCGTCCTGTGCAGGGCTCGCAGGGTTTGTGTCTCTGAACCTGCCCTCAGCAGCCCCAGCGCCGAGGTGGTGGGCTTTGGGGCTGCTGGGTGCCAGCCCCGCCCCTGCGGGTTTGTGTCTCCGATCCTGCCCGCAGCAGCCCCAGCACTGTGGTGGCAGGGCTTGGTGCTGCTGGGTTCAGGGGCCCCCTGCGGGTTTGTGTCTCTGATCCATCCCCCAGCAGCCCCAGCGCCATGGTGGCAGGGCTTGGGTCTGCTGGGTGCTGGGCCCTCCTGTGTTTTGTGTCTCTCATCCCGCCTCCAGCAGCCCTAGCACCGTGGTGGCTGGCCTTGGGTCTGCTGGGTGCCAGGCCTGCGGGTTTGTGTCTCTGATACCCCCAGCAGCCCAAGCACCTTGATGGCAGGGCTTGGGGCTGCTGGGTGCTGGTCTGCAGATCTGTGTCTTCGATCAGGCCCTAGCACCAAGGTGGTGGGTCTTGGGGCTGCTGGGTGCCGGACGTGCAGGTTTGTGTCTGATCCCCCCAGCAGCCCCAGCACCGTGACGGCAGGGCTTGGGGCTGCTGGGTGCCGGGCCTGCATGTTTGTGTCTCTGATCGGGCCCCCAGTAGCCCCTGCAAGAATAGGGCTTCCTCAGGCTGATCGCGCCACCAAGCCCCGCCGCCCAGGACCACACACGGGGGTCCCGACCGCCCAGGGCCGCACACAGGGGTCCCGGCTGGGGGCGTGGCTTAGGCAGCACACGGGGGCCCAGATGGCGGCTCGTGCTGGCCCGTCCTGCCTGCAGTATGCAAATTAGCCACCATCTTTGTTGGCAGTTAATTTGCATATCGTGCTAATTGGCCAATGAGGGGCATAGTGAAGGTATGGTCAATTACCATGTTTGTCTATTATTAGATAGGATATGTTTCTGTCTACATCTAAATTTGGACCAGGTCAGCTCCATCTTGCAAGCTCTTGAACAGTTAAAGTTTGACTCCCTGAGAATTCTGTTTTGACACTTTCCTAACCTCTTTTGATTCTAAGCTATATTTACATTTTAGCAGCTAAAGAGATCTAGGAGATACTTTCACTATTTGTCAGTGCTTATCAACTAGTTGCTAATGGACTGTGGATCCCCTCATCAGTATATTGGAGAGGCAAGAAAAACACTCTACTTCCTTCAGCTTTAATTATAGAGTATCCAACTGCCATTACATAACAATTTTAGAGGAATTTGTTTCGTAACTCTGAAAGCCAGCACACACTTCAGCATAAGGTATATTTTATCAATCTGTGTTGAACATGAATCAAGTTTGATCCTTGCCTTCAAAACCTTTACAGTGGTTATCTCTTCTCTGGCTGGACTTCAAAATCACCAGAATCACAGATGCCCAGTTTCTCAGATTTTGAAAAGGTTTATGCAATGTCAATTGATCTGGGCCTGGGAGAATAGAGGATTCTTACCAGTATAGAAGAAGAGTGTAGCCGAAGCCGGTTTGGCTCAGTGGATAGAGCGTCGGCCTGCAGACTGAAAGGTCCTGGGTTCGATTCCGGTCAAGGGCATGTACCTGGGTTGTGGGCACATCCCCAGTGGGAGATGTGCAGGAGGCAGCTGATCGATGTTTCTCTCTCATCGATGTTTCTGACTCTCTGTCTCTCTCCCTTCCTCTCTGTAAAGGTAAAGGATCAATAAAATATATTTTTTTTTAAAAAAAAGAAGAGTGTAAGGATGAACCCAGAAAAGAAGACTGGAACCAGAGAATGAAGGACTTTAAACCTAATTAATTTCTACTTAATTTGAGAAATTAAGAGAGCCATTGGATATTTTTGAGCAAAGAAGAGATATAAGACAAATTATACTTTAAAATTTTCATCTGGTAGATAGTGTATGAGATAGAGAAGGAGAGACTAAAGGCAATGAAATTAGGAGGATGTTTCTGGATTTTAAATGATAGGTCATTAAATCTAGAGTGATAACAGTGGGGGGTGAAAAGGAAGAAAGAGACTGAAAAACTTTGTTGAGGTGTACTGGTCAGGATTTGGTAACTGACTGGATCAGGAGGCAGCTAACAAGGGAGAGGAAAAAAGCAAAGATGACTGAGAGGCTTTGAGCTCAAGTAAAGAGAATGTTGTGTCCATTCAGAGAAATGAAAACCTTAATGGAAAAGCCTTCCTGGAAAATAAGCCCACCAGTTAGCTTGGACTGCATGCAGAAATGGAATGCTACATTTAGTCCCTGTCCCAATACCTTTCCACTACATTCCTTCTAAGGGCTGAGAAACCAGACATATCAGCACATATAAAAAGAGCAGGATTGTTGAGGAAAACTCTGTTTCTACTTCAACTCCATTTTTTTACCCACTACTTTGAAATACTATTGTACTAGAGGCCTGATGCACGAAATTCGTGCAAGAGTAGGCTTTCCTTTCCCAGGTTGCTGGCACGGGCTTCCCTCTGGCACCCGGGACCCGGGCTTCCCTCCAGCCTCTGTAAAGCACCTGGGACCTGGGCTTCCCTCGCAGTCCCAGCTTTTGTCTGGAAGGTTGTCCTGAAGGACATCTGGTCTAATTAGCATATTATGCTTTTATTGTTATAGATATTATAGATTAGACTCTCACCTCTTACTAAATATCACTATTATTCTATCACTTGTTCATTCATTCATTCAGGCAAACTAGCAGTATGTGGGTTTATATTCTGAAGTGTAGTAGAAGAGTGAGCCCCAGAGAACGTTGTATCGGTGGGAGGAGTTTCAAATGCAGTCAGGAAGGGTTAAATCCATCATTCTAACTCCCCACAATCCACTCACCACACGCCAACCAATGTACTTTTTAAAATGCTTGAAACTCTGCAAACAGACCATTGCACTTGGAATGTAATTGAAACTTGTCACTATGGCCTGTGAGCCCTCACATGGCTTAGAGGCTGCCCACCTCTCTGAATCATCTAATACTACTTTCCCCCTCACCTGCCATTCTCCAGTCACTCCAACTTTTCCATTTCTCCACGGAACAAGCTCTGTCTCAGAGCCCCTGCTTTTGTTCTTCCAGATTTCTGCCTGCAGCACTCGCCCCAGACTTCATCTGCCTTCTTGCCATTCAGGTCTCAGGTCACAAGTCTTCTCCATCCAATCTAAATTGAGAACCTGAGGACCACCTCCTTGTCCCTCCTCCTCCTCCTGCTCCTCCTTTTCTTCCTCCTCTTCATCTATTCACATCCTCCTATTGTGTTCTCTTCACAGTGCTTCTGACTCTCTGCCTGTCATCCCTACTAACATGTGTGCTGCAGAGCAGAGCCATTATATATCTTGCTCACCACTGTATCTCAGCTCCAGAAATAGTACCTGACATACAGTAAATACATGTATGACTGTATAAGTTAACCAATCACAGGACCTCCGGTAAAAGTATCTGCTCACAAAATATAAAGTAGAATCCACAACTGAGAGAGGAGGACAACAAAAAATTTAGATTGGATTAGTAAAGGTTTTGTTTTATTTAGAAATAAGTATTTTGTAGTTTATTCTCTCTCTCTCACACACACACACACACACACACACACACACATACATACACACACAAACTAGCAGCCATAAGCCACACCTACCTACATAGGAACAAACAGTCCTTTTGTTGTTGTTGTTAATCCTCACCTGAAAATACTTTTATTTTTTTCATTGATTTTTAGAGAGAGTGAAAGGGCAAGGGAGAGACAGAGAGGCAACCAACATCCATTGGTTGCTTGCCGCACACTCACCCTGGCCAGGAATCGAGCCTGCAACCAAGGTACATGCTCTTGACTGGAACCGAACCCGGGACCCTTCAGTCAGAGAGCCGACACTCTGTCCACTGAGCCAAACCAGCTAGGGCCAATCCTTTCTGACAGTTTATTCTAGAATGAGGTCCAGTTCAGCTCTTTGCTGATTGTGTTGGGAATAATCAGGAACCTGTACTTACGAAATAACTATTGTTTGGTTCTTTGCATTACTTTATATAGTACTCGGCTCTTACAATTCTTTGTTAAAGTTACTTTTGAAAATGACAAAGGGAAAGTGGGAAAAGAGAGCTTTTGCCCATCCCTGGGCTCACATTTTAAAGGGAAACAATATCCATGGAGGCCAAGCTTGTGGCAACAGTAAGAGTACTGTGTGAGACAAGAATTAAAACCAAAGAAAGCACACTTCTACACCAACTTTCTGGGTTTAATAGTTCAGTGAAGCAATAAAAATGTGTCCATTTTTTATTAGTTAGGAGATGGTTTATTAGAGGGGTCTGCCAGATTCAATGTGAGAGAGATTGACAAGAGGCTGAAGGAAAGGACAGACTGCTCCAGAAGCTGCAAATGACCTAAAAGTTTCTACCACTGATTTTATGTTTGTTTCAGCCTACCTGTTATCTCTCTGGTCAAGCTTGATGACTTTCTTTTAGGGTCTCAACAGTCTCAGCTTTACAGGGCTTGCAACAGTGGTTAGCAGCGGTAAGGGACTTGCCTATATCTTACACAAGTAATTTAACAAGGCAATGCAACATGTTTCCTGAGCCACGTGAACACCTCACCCCACTCCGTTTATTACCTGCCCCCAGTGTGGCTGAGTCCACACTAGTGCCTTCTAACTGGGAGAGTCTCCTTTAGGCACCCTTCACTGTTCAAATATTGGAAAGTTTGGATTTTTTAATGATGTTCTCCTTAGAAGCTCTAGAATTCATTTTAAAATGAATTTTAGTAGTTATATTTTATATCTTTTAGATGGCACATTATTTTTCAGTGCTCTGGTATTTCTCTAATTCTTTATAACTTTCTAAAAATAACTGCTGGTGAGCTCATAAATTCATTAGCTAATCCCGCTGGGACTCAGTAATGCATATTACAGACCTCCTGATTTTTATATATTAGATTTTCTCAAGAATTCCCTTACCTGTTATTATCAACATAGCTATATTGACAGGGTCTTCATTATTTCCTAATTGCCCATATTTCTTTTTCTTGTTAAAGATCAATTTTTAAAATCAAGCCTGTCATTTTGAAAATATCATAGACAGGTTATCCTGTTAATGTTTCATATCTTTCTAGGTTTTTTTCTCTCACCTTTTATCATAGGAAACATAAAATGTATTCATTTTCTTTTGCTTTAAAAACTAATTCTTTCATTGTGAGGGGGTAGAGGAGAGGGAGTGTCAATGAGAGAGTTAGGGCACATGCTAGCTTTTCCACCCTGAAACAAAGATATAAAAATGATACTTCATATTCACAGATGACTTTATAAACAGTTATATTCCCTATTCTAGGCCATTCCCCTCAAATGTAAATTATGGATAGACTATAGAAATTATTCCATGACCTTTTGGTCTAGGACAGTGGTCGGCAAACTCATTAGTCAACAAAGCCAAATATCAACAGTACAAGGATTGAAATTTCTTTTGAGAGCCAAATTTTTTAAACTTAAACTATATAGGTAGGTACATTGTTATTAACTTTATTAGGGTACTCCTAAAGCTTAGGAAGAGCCACACTCAAGGGACCAAAGAGCCGCATGTGGCTCGCGAGCCGCAATTTGCTGACCACGGGTCTAGGACCATGTAAAAATAAGGTGACTAGCAATAATTAGAATAATAAATGGCTGACCAAGGAATTCTTCCAAATGATCACTTTGGTGAGAACTTACTTTTAGACCATCCATCCAATTGTATTAGTAAGCCTCATCTCTAGCAAATCTTGTGTGTGTGTGTGTGTGTGTGTGTGTGTGTGTGTGAATAATATCATTTAAAGAATGATTACTTTCCCAGAGAATTCTTCAATTTATAAAAGATTCATTGAAGAAGTAAATAACCTACTTCTTCCAATATAAGTACTAAGACCAAGTGAAGAGGAGTGTGGACAAAGCAGACTTATAAGAAACAATTGGATTGAAGCCATCACAAAAAGTAAGGGGAATAGACCAGACAGAAGATACAGCAATGTTTTCTTCTCTCTTAGCTTGTTCTTTGAGAATTCTACTCTCAGTGCTATTTCCACCCATTTTTCTTTAATTTCTAAATGCTATTACATAAATGTAGTCTCCCTCTTTCTCAGTTCCATTATAAGACACTTTTTCTTAAATATATAGTCTTTTGGGAAAACAAATGAAACATTTTAGCAATTTTATCTTTCTCATATGATTCATAGTTTCATCCTTCATACTTAAAGTTCCTAATTCTTTCGACCATTTGTGCTATCTTTACAGTTTTGAAAATTGCTGCAGTTCATGTTTTAAAACAAGTGATAGATAAAGGGTAGATATTCAGTGTAGTATTTTAATTGGAAGGTCCCCTCTCCCCTACCTTTTGATTATTTCACACTGAACAACATCATTGATAAACAGTATTTTTAGAAGAAACATTAAGAGAAATAAAAGACATGTTCTTGTCTGTATAAGCATAAAAGAGATAGACTAGGGTTCAGATTATAAGGAAAATTAATCTCTAATGTGATAAAAAAAAAGAATTAACTATTCATTTTTATTTAATCTGACCCTTGATCATCTAAATACCTTCCATTACAACCAACATTATTCATTGCTTTTACTATCCTGAAATAAAATCTAAAAATAACATAACCCATCTACTATTGTAATGCACTAGTAAACATATAGGAAGGTTAAAAGAAAAAGAAGCTTATAATAAAAATAATGTGCATATCAATATTTAAAGTGCTCAGAAAAAGCTACATGAGAAGGCATAATATGGTAGTCAGATACTTGGGCCAATGGATAGCATCACCATGAATTTGAGAGCTACAAAGGCAGGTGTGTTTATTGGCAACTCAGGTGCAGTGGACAGTGATGCCATTGGGGATGAGATTTTCTCATGTGGTAAACCACTCTTGGTAATGTTCTGAACAACATAAAGTACAAAATCCCTTCAGTTTACATGATGGTTGGATTCCTGGGAAATTCTGTGTCTGTTAAAATCATGCCAAAAATACTTTGACTGTTTGTTAAACAGATCTAAATTCTAAGCCCATCTAATTATAAATAAGTTTTTCAGCTACATGTACATATAGCTGGTAGAATATTTAAAATCCATGTTGGGTACAGAACAATACATGGTGCTGTACTGCCCTGCAAACTGCAGGATGTCCGCCATTCCAGGCCTTCTCCCAGTAAATGCTTTGACCACCAAAAACATCACTGCAAATTTCCAAAACGCCCCAGGGGCCACTGCTATGCCTGTTGAGAACCACTGATTGAGACTGAGCAAAGCACTTTTTCATAATAAAGCACTATGATCCTGTACATTTTCTTTTAATACTGACTTGACTTTATGGATTGGGAGACCAAAGGTGACTTATCCAATACGAACAAGCCTCTCAATCCAAAGGATTAAAAAATCATTCCCTGAGAACATGGCAGACATTTAAATATGAGAAAACCCTTTATTCCCTACATTGTCTGGGCCTCTCTATATTAAGAAAATGATGTTTGGCCCAACTGGAATGGCTCAGTGGTTGAGCACTGACCTATGAACCAGGAGATCACAGTTTGATTCCCAGTCAGGGCACATGACCGGGCTGCAGACTCACTTGAACCCCAGTGTGAGGACTACAGGAAGCAGCTGATCAATTATTCTCTCTCATCATTGATGTTTCTGTATCTGTATTCCTCTCCTTTCTATAAATACTAGAAAGCTGCTCTTGAAAGTTTCCATTCTCTAAGCATTGCCATGGGTGGATAGTCATATAAATTTGTAAGTATTTTCATTGAACTTTGGTCCTGAATTTTTAAATGGTCTTAAAACATGTTCTTGAAATGTGTATATGCAGTTCCAGATGGACATGCATTTACCTAATGTAGAAATGCTATTTTTAAATTATTAAAAATCTACTTTCAAAAATTTTAAAAAGTAAGCCATTATTTCTATAAAATATTCCTTCGTTTAGGGAGAATTCTCCCTCCCCCATGCCATTCTCTGTAATTCAGTTTCTAACCCACCTTGCTTATTACTTTTATTCTTAGCAATTTCCCTTCCTCTGACAGAGTACACATTCTCATTATTTATACTCTTAAATTACAAGAGTCAATGTTGAGAGCCAGTGCAGATACTTGGTTATCTCAGGGACTTTGGTCTTTTCAGCCAAGGACTAATCAAGCAGAGTGTAATCATAAGCTAAAACTAAAAAGCCTTTGTAGTGATTTTATCACCAGGGAAATTTGTTCATCCTTCAGAAAGATTGTCACTAGAAAAGAAAAAAATAAATAAAGGAGTTAAAATTGCTTCAGACCATTGACTCCTCAGGTCCCTCTAGATTCATAGATTGAATTGGTTTTCGGGGGGTGGAAGGAATTATGAGAAGAGCTCCGTGAGATAGCTTACAAATTGATCATAGTCTTGGTAACACTAGTAAGTGTAAGTGTGATCACTATGGAGGAAATGCCAAATGAGCATGGAAGCATGGGAAATGAGAAGGAAAAGAGACAATTAACACCTTTTTTTTTTTTTTCTTACTCTGTTTGGGGCTAGCCATGAAGTATGCAACTGAGAATAGACTTTCAAAAAGAAGAAATACAATTGATTTTAAAATATTTTATCATCATTATAAGTGCAGTTAGCAGTTATTGTTGAAATGAAACTAGAGTTGCAAGCACTATAGAAATAGGGGCAGGTATTTCATAAACCTTTCCAGAAACTGGGCCTCCTTCTAGATATACCCACAAAATATTGTATATAAAGTTGATATGTCTGACCATGTGTAGAACTGCTCAGTTGGGTTCAGAGAATATAAATGCCTCCAAATTCAAAATTATAATGATAAATATCTGGATGTTACATATACTTTAAAGAACTTGAAATTTTACACACCTATTGATGCAGACAGGCATATGTGTAATTTCTTATACCAAGAATTATGTTAAGCCTTGTCAAAATCGCCCTAACCTGTTTGGCCTGCGGACTCAAGGGTCCCAGGTTCGATTCCGGCCAAGGGCATGTACCTTGGTTGCGGGCACATACCCAGAAGGGAGTGTGCAGGAGGCATCTGAATTGATGTTTCTCTCTCATCGATGGTTCTAACTCTCTATCCCTCTCCCTTCCTCTCTGTAAAAAATCAATAAAATATATATTTTTTAAAAAAAGACTTGTCAAAATCCAGTCAGCCACTTTTAGGATTTGCCAGGATAAACCCTCTCTCCCATTGAATAACATTTAATTTTGCTAAAAATGAGTAAGCATATAGAGAAATGATCTGATTTTTTAAAAAAAAGTCTGAATACAGTAGTGTTGGGAGATATTTCTCAAGGATATGGCTTCAATACTGGATCCTAGTTTCAAATGTGGGTTTATAAGGTGGATCTGCAAAGGAAAAGAGGATAGAGAGCATCCTTGTGAGGGGACCTATAAAGAGAGGGGTTCTTTCCTAGGGCCAGCTCCCACAACTAAGTCACATGCACAGATTGTAGCTTTCTGCTCTCTGGTCAACTGCAGCCATAGCATCCTTATTGTTGTAACTCTGGGATTGTGATACTGTCACAAAACTGTTGCTAGGCAACAAATGTGGTTACCAGGTCTCAGCAAATAGCTGAAGGGGAAAGCAAAGTGTTGCACCATTGTAGAGTAACCATAGCAATGACCTACTATTACAGACTAAAGAATTATCATTAACAATGTTAAAGTATCAGACAGAGGCCCTGAATCTGGAGACTTCAAGGGAGTATCTCTCTGCATAATTGAGTGATCTAGGAAGAGATTTCAACTGTCTTAAAGCTACTCACTCATTATTTCTATGGGAGAGTCTTACTATTATTATTTTTATTTTTTTAATGTAAAAATTGTTCAGTTGTGAACCTACTGGTGAAATGATATGAGCTATCACAAGGAGTCAAAAACAGATTAATGACCTCACCTGTTATGTCTACATCTGTTTTGTTTGCCTGTTAAACTGTAGGTAGATTTGACTTGAAGAATATTGTACATTACTATTAAATTGAAGCCACAGAGAGAAGCTGTAGTAAAATAACCCCATAAATTGACAAGCGTGTGTTTTGTAAGTTGGATTTCTCCTGAAAAAAAAAGGTCTAGATGCTCTTTTAGTAGTCACTGCCTTGAAACATTATTTTTCTTAGCTTTTCAAAAACTGCCCCCTAAAATCTGTAAAAAATAATAATAATAAAAATAAAAATGTAGCCTTCTGGGACACTTATAGGCAAAGTGTCTTTTGCATCTGGCCCTTCATTAAGCATCCCATACAATTTGGTCCAGTGACCTCGCTGAGGCGAGCCTAACAGCAGCTTCCTGGAGAGGCAAGAAAAATCCGATTTGAGTTTTCCTGCTGGAAAGCTGGGAAACGTGGGTGCCCTGGGTGGGTGCAGAAGCCGCATTTCGCGCACAGGGGAAACCAATCCCCGCGCGCGCGCAGAGCCTGGGGAAGTGGGTGGTTTCGAGGCGGGAGAGGGAGTGGCCCTTCCCGCCGCGCGCCTCCATTGGCCCTGCGGGGCTGAGGCCCGGGGCGCTTGGCCGCGCCTCGGGCGACCCGCGGGGAAGTCCCGGCCGCGTCCCCGCGCCGGGGGCACAACGGGGCTGAGGCCGGAGGCGGCGGAGGTCTCGGGATCGCCGCCCCGGGCGCCGCCTGGGGAGACGCGGATTCGGCAGCTGTCAGCTCTGCTCCGAGCCCGGGGCCGCGTGGACCCGCAGGTAAAGGTGTGGTCTGGAGGGGCCGCGCGCCGCGGGGGCTGGAACTGCGGGGCGGGGCGGGGGTTCGGGTGGGCTCCGGGCGGAGGACCCGCAGCCTGCGCCTCGGCTCGGAACGAGGCCCCCGTAACCGAGTCTGTGTTTTTTGCAGGCACCGACCGTCACGAGCTCACTTCCTGGAAGAGCTTCCCGTCTATTTTCAAATTCTTTGCCGAAGCCTCTGAGGCCAAGAGCAGCTCCCTGAAGCCGGCGCTGGCGCGGCGCTCGCACCGCATCAAGCACGAAGAGCTGTGAGAGCGGCGCGAGCGCGACGGGGCGGGACGCCGGGACGCACACTCGAGCCTGCACCGCCGGCCCCTCGCCGCTCGTCGCCAGCGAGCAGACGCCCAGCCCCTCATTAGATTGTTTTCTTCCCAGAGCACAGGGTCATGATATATACATCTAAATAGCGTTTTGCATTATTTCTAGATGAGTGCAACTGTCAAAGCAATATGGGTTCACCGGTCTGCTTCCTGCGGGCCGAGCTCGGCTTCGCGCTGCCCGTCAGCGCTCAGATGCAGGCTGACAGCGCCTGCCCCGCGCGCCCGCGCCTCTAATTGCCCCAGCCCGGCCCGCGGGGCTGCGGGGTGCGCGGCGTCTGCGCGGTCCTACCACCCGCTGCTGCGCAGCCGCCGCTCCCCTCCCCGCCCCGGCCAGGCCCCCCTTAATCGCGTTTATTTTTTTCCCCTCTCCCAGCAGAAGCAAACTTTTATTCTAGACTTCAAACTTCCCTTTTCAGTAGGTTTTTCACTGAGGGCGTCTTAGGCCTCTTTTTTTTTAAGGAAGTTACCCCCCTCGCACCCAGAAAAGCCAAATTTAAATTCAGAGCATGAATGCCATGATGTACTGTAGTTTGGGGAGCGCAAATGGTTCTCTCCCTAACGATCTATTTTTATTTCCAGACCAGAAGAAAAAGTTTGCATAAAAAATCTATGAAGTACTGAATGCACATTACAGCTGAAAAGCTTTGCCAGTTGAATATGACATTTTTTACACAAGTCTCTAAAACCATAACGTGGAACAAATAAGTACATGTGTGAAGGCCCCCTTTTCAATGGAATTTCCAACTTTATCATTAGAATTGACTTTACTTTTTAAATATAATGTATATTGAGTGGCATTGTAATTTAGATAGCATACTTAAGTTTTGCTTTTTTAATCTTAATGTGGGTAAAGTTTGTTAATCTTAACTAGAATGATCTATTCTGATCTTTCATGGAGTTAGTAACTGTTAGACTCTTTTAGGGACAGAATTTTATCGTCATCAGGAAAATGTACCTGTGCTCTCTTGAGCCTTTCCTTCTGGAAGGCTAAGTGGGCTAAAATGATTCTTTTAGTTTTCTGCTCCAACAAAAAGGGAAAGACCTGCTGTGAAAGATTTTTCTCCTCTCAGTCCAGAGATACAACTTTTAGCAGTCCACTTCCTCTGTAGGGTTGTGCCCTACAGTTTCAGCTATTAACTATTTTAATCCAGCTAAGATCTGGCCAACACTGTGAAATATAAGAGGTAAAATAAGTTAAGATTTTGCTGACTTTTACATCAAATATTAAATCTTAACATTATCATTTTAATTACTTGAAGAATTTAATTACCTAGTGAGGATTCTGTTTCTAATAGATGAGGATCTGAATTTAATCTTCATTTGTTTGTGAAGTGTATGCAACAATATGACCGCCTTACTTGAGGACATGATAAAATGTACCCAAAATGACTTAGAATTATCTCTCTCCTCAGAAAAAAAATAACTTAAAATAACCACCTCATGAGTAAAATGTTTTTATATTATGAACTGATTTCAGCAACGTTTTAAAATTGATAACATCTTTGGTATACAAATATAGTTATTAGTTCATGTAGTTTTAAGAATGGCAAATTAAAGTGATATTTTTCAATGATCATATATGCATATACTTTCCATGTTATTTTAGAAACAACATAGGAAAAAATCAAAACATCATATTATATAGCTTCTGGATAAGTTAAAATGTGTAACCCCAACAATGCCAAGCCCTTCGGTCTGCAGTCTTTTCTATTCTAGAAGTAATGGTGAACTGTATGAAAGAGGTAACTTCCATTGAGAGGATTTGAGAATTGATGTAGATTGAATATATTTTTCAAAGTGTTATAAACTGTGTTTTCAAAACATGAAAATATTCACGGGAAACTAATTCTGTTGCCTTTTTTTAAATCAGCACTTATGAGATGCTAAATCTGTGATGCTTCTGCAGCTGAATTAGAGCAAAGTAAATATGCTCAGCTTATAAACCAAATTACTCCTGTTTTCTTAGATTTTCTCACCTCTCTTCTTAAAAAACCGTTACTTTTAACTAGAGTAAATCACTGTTAAATTGCCTTTAATAGTTTAAAACTACTGGGTTGTTAGGCCTTATTTAACTATCTATAGAGCTATTTGCAATCTTAAGCTGTGTAAATGTAATTTCTACTTGTGAATCTGAGCTATGGCCACTGGAAGAGAGCTAGGCAAACCATCCCAGACCTCCAACTGATAACTGAGAAGATTCTTTGCAATGTAGACTTTCTTAACCTGTTGATTATGGGTCTGTTGGTATAAATGTAATAATATCTTCACAATTTTGCTGGAGTAACAATGATCAGTTGGTAGCAGCTCTTCTGCTTCGAGGCGACAAGTGTTAATATTTTTGCTCTGATCTCCCCAATTTGGTTTCTTTAGACAGGGTTTGTTTTGTGTTTTTTTGGAGAGTAGAGGTTTACATTTAGGATGTGGATTTTCTTTTTAATTATATACTCGGTTCTTACAGCAAGTGGAATGGGGAGCAGAGTTGTTGATAAATCTGAGATTCAGAATCATCCTGTTAAAACTTAAAAAGCTAGATATTGCAATGCTTTGGAACTTTCTAAAGGTACCTAACCAGGCAGCCATTAAAAGTTTTTATGATATTTGAAGGGGGCAGGGGGAGTCTTCTTGTAATAATTGTTCTTTTCTCAAGTTTCCACCTTGTGCTTCAACCTGGATTACATTATTGTGTATACCAAAAGTAAAGCACAGGAGTTTCCTATATATTATATATTTCTGTTTACCATTTTAAAATAAAAACAATTTTCCCAACAAGCAGTGGTGTGTTATTCTTGTTCAAAAGTTCATTTATTCATGTGTAGATGTTAATAAAAGCAGAAACTTGCATGATGGGATACCATTCATCAATATTTTAAACCTTATAGCTGTTTAGTATTACTATTATTGTTGCTGTAAGATAATATCCTAACTCTGGTTGAGTCACTATTTGGCTTGGACCTTTCACAAAGCTACCATTTTTTAATACATTTGTTTTTAATATCTAAAATATCTCCTTAGCTACAAGGAAATTTGAACCCATTGTTAATCATTTTATAAAATACACCTTAGTATACAGTAACCAACTATTTTTTTCCAAAAGGAGTGTGGCGAGATTAAATTGTTCCCAAATCCCAATATAAATCCCTGATGTATTACACAGTCTAATCTGAAAATATCTTACTTATATTTATTTTACAGCTTTTTCTTCTTCAAAACCTATAACTCCTTTGAGAGAGTGTGGATGACAAAATATGTTAACTATATTATCAGTGCTAATAAGTTAGTGGTTGTTTTGGGGTTTTTTTTTAATGTTTCTTGGATTATCTGAGTTTCAATCCAAACATTTGTGTCTCCTCATAATCACTGTCTGTAACTGTAAATTGGCAGGTTCATTTTGGTGTCTGTAATCCTGATTCATTAAGAAATATTACTTTACAGAAAGCCTAAAAATTTCTCCAAACCTTTGCCTATGCCGCTGTTGAGAAAAAAAAAAGTCTTTAAATAAATGTGTGATATTCTCATCTTTGAAATATGGGTGGCCAGAAAAGGGAGGGAAAGTAGTGGTGGTTATTTTATGATTACTTAATAGGGGCTGTAATAATATAAAATAAAAGACTCCAGGAGGTACTCCCTTTCAGAAATTGAATACTTTCCTTCCTTCCTTGTATGGAGTGACCGAGTGGGAGTCTCTTGAATTGTTCGTCTTCCTTTTATCTAATATTCTATTAATCTCCAAAAAGATCAGTTTGAGTCTGGGAAAGGGTTTTTAATCAACACTTCACAGAGCTTAAAGCTACCCTACCTAAAGTGTCAGCTTTGTTAGACGGTTTTAGATTTAAAGCATTGCAACTGTCATGCACTGTACTAAAAGTAAAGAATGTACACCAAGTGGAAGATGTTGAAAAGAGGGAAATAGCACAAAGTCGATTAACGGAGATTCAAGAATAGAAGTAACCATCAAAGCATTCCAGCGCTTATCTCAAAATCTATGTAGGGTTATAAAAAAAGCAACAATGATAGTTTTAAACCTCACACTTAGGAGGGATGAATGTTGATTTAATTGATTCATTTGGATCGATGTTTTTAAAGTTTCACATCACTGATCTTTCATGTAGTGATGTCTTTAGCAGTCAGTGGTCTGACATGAGCCTTCTCAGATTTCATCAGTGGGACTCTCCATGACATCTGAAATTATGCAACAGTCTGTGCGACGGTAACTTTGGAATTGGGAGACCTCAATGCCAAAGAGCATGGTTAGATTGAAGAACTCTTGTTAATTCTTAGCACAAAGGTTTTAGAGGAGCAGTAATTGTAAATGAACCATAAAGGTTAAAGTCACCAAATATTATATAGTGGGCTTTAATTGCTAGGTAGGAGAAAATCATCCTCAAAGATTAACCATTAAGTGGATATCATGCAGTGACCAGAATTTTCCCCTTGAATGTAAAAATCTTGAAAATGGAAATTTGACTTAATCCATGAGGTCTTCTAGGAAACTTTTCCCATTCTTTGCCTTGAGATTTGTCAAAAAACTTTCACTATATTTTTTTATTGTTGGAGTTGAGTTCTATTTAAAACAGACATGAAACATGTTTCCAGGAAAAAAATCAAGGGAGGACCTGCATCTTTCCAGATCATTCAGCTTTTTCTTTCTTGGCTATTACATCTGGTAATATGAGAGACTGTCACAGGTAAAATAATGTTGAACTGTACTTTGCAGCCAGACTGCAGTACCAATACAAAGAATCTGAAATGAAAAGACAACCAACACCCTAAGAATGATATGTCTCTTTTAAAGTTTACAATTTGAATAATGAACTTGGATAGAAACTTGGCAGGAAAACAAATCATGGCACCATCACATCACCAACCATTTTCACTTTTCTGTCCAATTTCAGAGTGCATGTGTTTGTGAGTATTTCACTAGATCAGTGACAGCTCTTTATTTGCATAATTATATGCTCTGGTCTGAAGAGAAAACTAACCCCCAAATTTCATGGGTCACCAAACTGCAACAATCAATGTTTTATCACGTATGCTAAGCAAAATCTAAGAAGCTATATGAAGTTTCTTGGGGAGTTTTTACTCCTCAGAAAATTAAAGAGTTTTCCTCTCCTGAATAGATTCAAAATCTTTCCAAGTTCTTTGTAACTGAATTCTGTTTGAAGGCAAAACTAGAGATTAACATGTAGATCTGGATCTTAGACTCACTAGCATTACTTCAAAGTGACTTAAGAAGAGCAGCATTTTGGGAACACTAAACTTTTAAATTCTAAGTACTGCCCTTCATGCTATGAGGGGGAAAAATTATTGGTCAAATTATGCTTAGCCAAAATGAAGTCTGAATTAACTACAATTGAATATAAAGTTTATTTCTTTGAAATAACTCAGGGTTATTTTAAAGACCTAATAGAAAAATATGTATATATGCCACATACATATACATATTCAGCCATGAAATGCATATGCCCATTTCACCAGAAATAGATAATATATATAGAATGTCTTTTCAGTACCTGTAACATAGTGGGTACTCAGTGTATGTTGGTCATCAGGATTGTGTGTAAACTTACTTTCTTTTTAATAAATTTTTCATGTTCAAATTCTGCAAGGCATTGAAATAAAAATTTTTAATGCCTCAAGTTCATTTGTATCTGTAGATTCTCTTTGTATCTAATGTATGTTTGTGTATAAAGTGGCTTTATATCATTAAAGAAAAGTTTATTTAAATTGTTGGTGTCTTTAGTTTGTAGGCAATCTGCCAGACTTGAAATACAATGGAGCATAGAGACACATGCAGAGAGTGATTGTTCGTTGTAAGTTATTAAAATCCTGGAAAATACAACTTTACCTAGGCTATTCAGGAATACACTGGGTGCATGATTTAATTCTACTGCACAAGGGCTTAGTTAGATATGAGTTTCATTTAAAAGCATATAATAAAAATGCCTTTTATTTGAAGTGATTTGTTTGTATCATCACAGTTTATCAGGCATTATACTGTCATCAAGAAAAATGTTAGGAAAAAGAAACATGGAGCGGAAAAGTTTAAGAATTGCATAGTTTTGAAATATTCTCTACCTTGAAGGATGAGCGGTCTTTAGGTCAGGTATCAGAAGTTTCCTAAAATACTTCAAGTTTCCCCCAAGTTTTTAATTAAAGTTGAATTACAAATGAAAGACTTTTTTTTCTTTTAGTCTAAAAGTTTAAAAATCTGCTTATCAGGAACACTACCCGTAGTCACCCTATCTCACCTTGCTGAAATGTTCACCTAGTTATACTCCCACTTGGGCCACCCCCATCATCTACCTCCCCAGAAATTGCTATTTGTACTGAAGATCTTGGATTCTTCTTGGTGAAAATTCCTCAAAATTGAGTCTGCAAAAACAAATACACATAAGGTTAGGATTTTTATCAAACAAAATGAGTTGGTAAGCGAATGAATTAATGCTACTGTCTAAGAAATAAAGACAAAGATAAAAAGTACTAGTAAAATCCTCCTAGATGACTGTTTAAAGGTTTATAGGTTGAGGACCTATGTGCCTCTGAGTTAGATGAACTTGCATTCTATTTTTTAAGGTATAAATTCTTAAAGGGGAAGTAATAGGCAACATGTATACCTAATTACTTTTTTTTCTTTATTTGACCTTTATGGGAACTTGGCTGTGAGTTTGACGGAAGGCTCTCAGTTTTATACTCTGCCTGGGACACAGAGAAATCTGTTATTTCCCACTGAATTCCACACATGAAGGGATTGGCCCTGAAAGGCCTAGGTATTCTCTTTTTACCATTTTTCATTTCTTTTGGCTCTAGTGCCACCTAATCCCATTGTGTCTGAAAAAAGTATCTCTGATCCAGTTCACCTTCATGTACCTCCAAATATTTTTTCCAAAGGTTTATTTTTTGTTTGTTTTTAATCACCAATGTTTTCCTAATAAATGTTTATAATTTTCCTGGGTACTTACATAATCAGGATTTATCAACTGAAGAAATATCAATGGTTTGTTATGGTGCTGTGGGTTTAGGGGTGTGTTTTGTGAGTTTTTTAAATCTTTATTGTTGAAAATATTACATATGTCCCCCTTCACCCCCCCTCCCCCCCGCATTGACCCCTTCTGCCTGCCTGTGAGTGTTTTTTAATTCCTTTTTTGCTTTTGCTTTGCCTCAGTAAATTACTTAATATCATCCCCTGGAATAACCAGCTCTAAAAATAACCCTAGCACAGTGTCACAATTTGGCTTTCATACAGTTTTGAAAGAAAACCATTAAAATTGCATTGATCTCACAAATATTGATCTAGTGCTTGATATCAAATATCATATGAGATGCTGTCAGTTGCTGCTGATCATTGTGTCAGCTGTTTGAATTCCTGTCCTTTCCCTTCTTCATTGTCACATGGATTCAAGTTACTGAGACTAACGTTTTCATGATTAACACAATTAAGATAAATTTTGTTGTTTTTTTTTTCATATTTCTAGTTTGACCAAACATAGTATTCTACCTGCAATTGTGTCACATGATTATATATATGTGCGTATACACACACTTTTGTAAAAGCATGTGTTTTACACCTGTGTAAAAACATTTTTAAAGTGATTCATCTACTAGGTAGCCTATGTTTCAATTTAGTTCTTTATGAAAATTTGAAATAATTTGTATCTGTATCCTGCTTTCTTTCTGGCCACCTGTCTTTTAAGAAATCACAATCTGTTAATAGATTGCAGTTGTTTAGAACTTAGAATAAAGTCTTAGCCATTTCAAATTTACACACATACACTACAATAGGTATGTCGCTCCTTGTATTCTTGCTGAAAAAAAATATATAAATGCAGCAATTGGCCAACGTGGCTTTTAGAGAATTATTGACATGAAATTGAATCTATGTATTTTAAATATTTTCTCAATAAGCTCATGTTAAGTCGTGCTGTGCTTTTGTATCCTATCAGATCTGGAAATAGCTAGGTGCCTTTAGATATGTTTAAAATCTCAAATCACCCTTTTCCTTCCCGCCTTCCTCTTCACTTTTACATCAAGAATCGATGGTTACATTACTTCGAAAAAACGGAACGCTTTAAGGAGGAAGCCATCCTATAAATGACCAGTTAACCCCGTTGTCTGCCTAAGCAGTGCAGGCTGCGAAAGGACGTAGAACTCCCCTAGAGTGCTGTTGAAATCGTACCTCCACGTGCGTACTTTCCACATTCGCGGGGAGAGAAAAAATTCTCAGCCGCGCGGATTGTTGGTTTCTCTTCAGCTCAAGTGCACCTGAGCTGTGTCTGGGTACAGTGAGATGGAGCCGCGGTCTGCCCAGCACCATGGACAGCGCCCGGCGCGCCCCTTACCCCTTCCCTCCCCCAGGACCCCCGAATCGGCCCCTGACTGCTCTCTCCCACCACTACCTCACCATAGGAAACTAGCCCTTAAAATCTTAGGATCTGAGCCCAAAGCGACTATGAGTTGTTGTTGTTTTTTAAGTATGCACTGTATGGGTGGTGAGTCTTGCCTGGTGTTAACAGTGCCCCAAATGGAGTTAACACGCCATTTGCCTGCTCCCCGAATTTGCATCTCCTTTATAATGAAAGCAGCGCCACTCTCCGTCATTTTCGCGGTAGAAGTCTTACCCCACAACTTTCTTTGGCCAACTTTTCACTACCACCCCATAGCTGGCCAAATCCGCGCCGCTCCAGGGCCAGAGGTCTGTACTTTGTCCCTGGGCTGATGATCTCCGTCGCGGGAGACCTGTGTGAGCGGAGACGTACGTCCAGACCCACCGACCCTCGGTCCCCAGGCGCTGCTGGGTCAGAGCCGTCGGCGGGGCTGGCGCACCCAGGTACCCGCTAATCGCCTCCCCGAGGGAGGGAGCTGTGCAGCCCGAGCCGGCGCCCGCTGAGGAGCCTGACAGCCACTTATTTGACAGCACTAAAAAGGGGGCGCGCCTGGCTCAGTACCCACCACCACCTCGCCTCCTACGTGCAGACCAACTCCAACCTGCGAATCTCAACACTCTCCCTGTCTGCCTCCTTTTAGCTGTCGCGCTAAGAGGAGTATGGTAAAGGAAGATCACTTCCCTGCGGTATCTTTCCCTTCATGTCTCCCTGGAAACACTCAAGTCACCACTCCTAGGACAAGGCTGGTGTGTAAAGATTTCAAATTGCACTTTGCCTTATTGACACTCATCTCACTTTTTGGCTTTGAGTGAAATATCTTCCCTCCCACTGCAACCCTATTCTAGTCATCTACTCCCTTGACCTGACTTTGAAGGCAAAAATATTACTTTTAGAGCAGGCGAGATGGCCAGAAACAAGTTTTTATTTAAATATCAATTGTAGAAAAAATAGTTTCAAACCAACTTAATCCAAACTTCACAAGAAAGGGCTGGGAAGGTGAAAAATAGAGAGAACCCTAGTATCTTAAATTAAGGGGTTTCTCTCCTATAAAATAGGGTTAATAAACCGATTTCAAACTTGCTTTTTTATAGTAACATGCACTACAACAATTTCAGCATAAAATTATTCTCCACTTGACATAATATTACAATAAAATATTTTCGTGCTTCCTCCACTTAAAAAGTTAGCTTCAAAACACTGTAATTTCATGTCCTTTAAGACACACATTTTACTAAATACTTCATGGGTTAACAATCTTTCTCATACAGCGCTGCTTACACAAAGTTTTTGCCCCCTTTTTAGTGTGCAAAGTCGCTGTTGAGTTTTCCCCCAAAGATAATTTTTCCTCCTACTTTGGTCATTCTTAAGTCACAAGAGTCGTTTTGCTCAAATACTAAGACAAGTCCATGCTACTAGAGAAACTGGGCCACTGCGGGAGCTGTTTAAACTAGCGGCGCGGTCCTCCTACGAAAAAACGGTGGGGAAGTCACAATGAGGCAGTTTGGCAGCTGCAGTGTGCAGGACAGCAGCGGGGACCTGTTGAATAATAGTTAACTCGGAGACTCGCATATCCTAACCTGGGGTGCACCTCCCAAGATCCGAACCAGCAACTGAAATCTCTCCCTAATGTTTGCATGTCTTTCGCTGGTGTAATTTTCAGGAGCTTGGTCCATGAACTGAGCTTCCATCTTTGGATAAGTAATATATTTCACTCTCACCTGCCAGAGGTTCAGGAGCAAAAGCAGGGGACCGGGTGTGGGGCCAGACGCAGCGCTTTGCTTTAGTGGTGCAGGGCGATTGTGGAGATGCGGGTGGGAGAGAGAGCACTTCACTGAACTCCTGGGTGCCTAGCACTTTTTCTCTCAATCTGGGTTTTGGGGAATCTCTTTCCTTCACTTGGGGATTTTCCTTATGAACTACAGGATGGGGTAGCTAAGATGTCTATTTAAATAATCAGGAATTTCTTACTTTTAGAAAAAGTGCATTGTTGACTCAATTTCAGAATGGCTTTTCTGGGTTATTCAAAGTAAATCAGAAACTCCCAGACCTGGGTGGATATTTCAGGACCACTTTGTCAGAGAAAAAAAAATGTGGAGAAAAGAAGTACAAGAAGTTCTTTAAAAATAATAATAATAAAACACTGAGTCATAGTGACTAGGTCCCCTCCCCCAAAAGGAGCGTCTCCAGTGATGTTTGCTCACCACCTGTTTGTGTTCAATGAACTTTAAAACACTTTACAGGATAGAGAGCATCCCCTCCCCTTTTATCAAGCTTTTCCTTTAATTCCAACTTTCGTTTTCTAGGGGATTGCAGCTGCTCTATCCGTGTTTTTCCCTAAAACGTCCTTTAAAATAAGTTTCCTTGTCTCTTGCTCATTTGTCAATGTCAAATATACACTGCCTACTTAGTTAAAGAAAAGTGTGTATTTCATACGTTATAAAAGAACAGCCTTCTTTATTTGGTTTCTTGGAAATCAATAATCTCTTAAACACTTGCCAAGACCCCTTGGGAAAGGGAGAAATGTAAACAATAACTACCAAACTTCAACATGACAGTATTGGTTAAAGTCTGCAGGATGACACGGGGAGGTAGGAGAGGGAACTACTGGGGACTCCGAGACTAGATAGAAAGGGACCAGAGGTGTCTGCTGCCTTGCTCCACCCTCTGCAACTCACCCAGGGAGCTAGCTGTCGTAGAAAGTCCAAAGTGAATTCTAAACTTCCTTATAAGACATCTTAGTAGCCACTTTGATCTTCAAATTATTGAGCTGGGAAATGGTTGGATAACCACAGTGAGGTTGCAAAAGACAGTTACCCCCATTAAAAAAAAAAAAAAAACACCATAATTCCTTTCCTCAACATAATTAAAGGCTTTGGGAACACTGCTTTATTTTATATCATGCTGTAAAAAAAAAATCACCTATTCCTCTGGCAAACCAAACTTTAAAGTAACTTTAAAATAAATTCAACCATTTAATTTCTGCTTTTTAAAGTTAGTATATATGTGAGAAAACAGACAAAGCATTAGAGCCATTCAGTTACACATTAGCAGTTTAACATTAGAGGGAAGAACGCACCCAGTTTTTCACTTAGCCACTTTTAAAACTATATGTGTTCCCAGAAAGTAATACCCGATTGTATTAGATTGGCAGGAGAGTCTAAACTAGGCTC
Organism: Myotis nattereri; assembly: GCF_964212035.1. Lineage (NCBI taxonomy): Eukaryota > Metazoa > Chordata > Mammalia > Chiroptera > Vespertilionidae > Myotis > Myotis nattereri. Next base: position 52,798,901 of record NC_138079.1, on the reverse strand, counting down.
TCAAGAAGGTAATAAAATATGTGAACTTTCTTGAGTTAAGAGTTGGGAGGGATTTATAAACCTTTGAGGATCCGCTGATCCACTGGAAGCACAACTCATTCAAATTTGAATTTTCATGATCAACTTTCAACCCTGAGAAAAGGAGAGCCATTTGCTTAACTTAATCTGGAACATATGTTTGCACCAGTAGCAGGTTTTTTGGTGTGTGGCTGGGGCTGATCAAGTTGTAAATTTTCCGCTTTAGGTTTTCAGCGCCTGCTAGTTTCAGCCTAACACCTAGAGAGAGACTTTGCGGGGTTCCTTACCAAAGCAGTCAAGTTTTGACAAAAGGTTTCCAAACCGCTTGGCTTTGATTGTTATTGATTTTCCCAAAGGTGGAACATATCTATACAAATGGGCTCTCTAAATCCTAAACGCAAGAACAAGTTAAACTCTCTTTTGTTAAAGGGTTTGTGATATGTCTGCATCGAGGTGTTCTTTCTTTTTTCTTTCCTTTCATTTGCCTTCCTTACCTGCAACCTTTTCTTTAAGGGACACACAATAGGAGAGTGGTGGGTGCTGTGAAAGTGACATCTTCACTGGACAAAACAATGCACAGGTCCTTTTGGCTCGTCTTAATGTTTTCCATCAGAAACTGAGAACTATTGGTTTTCCATCGCATTGTGCTTCAGCACAAAGGAACCCCCCAAAAAAGTGTTTTGAATAGTGATTAAAGTAAATATACATCAGAACCCACAAATCATCCTTCATGGGAAACAAGCTTTTTGGCAGCTTGTATTACTAATATTAAAACATATCTCACTATGGACATAAATGTTAGTATCTGGGCTTTAAACAAATTATAATTATTTTAGAATCGATTAATTATATACCATAGTGATAAGTGAGAGTAGTAAGTTCCCTATGACCGGCTTAATTCATCCTGAAATAGGAGTGGGCAGTAGTGGTGGGAGCCAGAGGAGGACCCTGGTGGTAAACCTCAAGGATTGTAAATGCCCGTCTGGACTTGCTGATTTATCTTCTTCCTGAGAACCTCAATCAGATTGCTTAAGGAAAAGTTACTGAAGTGCTTTAAAATGTATCAGACCGAGCTATTGAGCCATAAATGTGCCTTAAATTCAGGTGCACAGTTGCACTCAATTTTATTATACAGATGAAGATGGGCAGCTCCTACTTGGATGCTACCTTCATCATAAAGTGAACAAGAGTGACAAAAAACAACGGCAATACTAGCATTACCAGCACTGTGCTAATCAAATGCCCACGAGTAGTTGAGAACAACGGTGCTAAAAAGCGGCTTTAATTCTGAAATGGAAGGTCCTGAGACACCGAGCGCCATCTAGCAAGCAAAGTTAGAATCAAAATGCGCCCCGGAGTCCAGCACAGAGTACAGACAGACCAGGGAATTGGGAGGCAAAGAGAGGACTTGAAGATGCACCTGCTGCGACTTAACCACCGGCACAGGCCCAGTTTCACCTGGGCCCAGCGCTGCCTGCAGGTTTCTGCTCTTCACCCCAGCAGCCAGCTCAAACAAACTTAACCACTGAGGTGAGACAGACCCTTCCTGCCGCAAGCTAAGGCTAAAGGACAGCTCCTCACAGGGTTGCTTATTGTCTTTAATTAGAAAAAGCTGCCTTCCCGTTTCCAGCACCCTCAACCCCCAAACCAGCCTCGTGTCTAATTCTGCACCTTCCTCTCCATATGGGGACAAAGGCTCACCTTGGACTGACATGACTCCCAGGGCTTCAGCGCAGAGGAAAGCACAGCGCAGGGAAGACCCAGCAGGGTTTGAGAAGTCATTCTGAGTTTACAAGGCTGCCCAAGGGCCTCCTGACAGGCGATTCCAGCTATCTCCAGTGGCATGAGCCACCGAGTTCCTGAACAAGCCATGGATGGTCATGGGAACTGAATGCTGCTTGCTAAACATCACACATAACTTTATTCTTCCACAGGAAACTGCATCTTAGATATTTCCTTAGGCTGAAGAAAATCAAAGGTAGCTAGAATGCGACCAAATACTCCTGTTGGTTTGTGGCTTTGGGGGTAAAACAGACCTTTTTTATTTTTTAGATTTGAATGAATGTACCCAATTACATGATATTCTGAGGAACTGGGTTAACAAGACAATGCTTCTGGGATTATGGTATGAAGACAGTAAAGAGTAATCTGCTGGTTTCTGTATAAACAAGAACCCCATATTCTTCATTTAAACCAGTCGATCTAAATTCAAAAGGCTAAGAGGGCTCATCTCAGAAATATGTCTGCTTTTAAAAGTACTTCTGTTGAGTCTTTTTGGAATTTCATTTTAAGACTGGGGTTGGAAGGATCCAGTGTACAGACATGCTGGCCTTAAACTACTCCTGATTTCCTGCTATTGAATATTGCCTTTGTAATAACTCATTGATTCACATTGTTCTTAGACCACCGAGCCAGAGCTTGGGTTTTCTATTGTTCTGCCCTGCCTCCACCCCACACATACAATTTTTCCCAGTGAAGTATTTTGTTTAGAAAACACACACATACATACACATACACATACACCCCCCCCCCAAAAAAAAATAACAAACACAAACCTTTGAAAATAAATATTAAACCATTACAGTTGAGCTTTAAATGCTACTCAGTCTCAGGTTTGCTTCTCCATGAAAACAGGCATAATAGATAGGAAATAACAGATCTCTTTATCTTCCTTCTAGGCTATTTACTGTGTAAAACATCCGCATTGAGAATAAAGGAAACATGAGACAAGAAAATGCTCCAAGTGCTTATTAAAATATCTCCATAGGTTACAGCATTTTACAGAAAGAATCCTACAAAAATCCCATCCCACCCAGCAAACTTAAGCCAATGCAGAGGGAATGTCAGAGCTTCGTCGACAATTTACAAAATATCTACAAGGGTTCTAGGAAACCTCCTTGTCTCCTTATGGCTAAAAACATGTGTCAAGACTTCAGCATGGAAAGTAGGTACAATTCAGGCTGCCTCTTCTTTCCGGCTTCCTCTCTGAGCTTCAGACAGGTTCCCAGGCCAGTCTTCCCTCGGATAACAATAAAAATTTAACTTTTTTTGGTGTCTTGTTAAATAGCACATTTCTCCCATCAAGGTCTTCTTAAACAGGGAACCTTCCCCTCGACAGGGTACCCAGCTGTTTAATTTAACATTGATTTATTGCTTTTAAAAGTAAATTTACACACATGCCAGCAGCGCTCCGTTTGTTTCCCCAGACTCTGAGATTTATTTTCTACTTAGCGCTTGTCTGACAAAACAATGTCCTTTAACTTTATTACACATCGATGAGGAAATCCGTCTTATTTTTGTTCGGATTTATTGCTGTGCTGCTTGTGGGGACTTGTGTGATCCAGGAAGGCTGAGGTCCGAAAATAAATAGAAAATTAAACAGAGTCGATCACAAAATAATAGTCAAAACCTAGAATATGGCCTAGTCTACACCAACCAGCAGGGGGGGGGGGCAGAGGATGAATCGCCCTCGGTGAGGTGAGTGCTGTTGCTGAGAAAGAAAAATTACTTGGAAGGGAAAGGTAGCATTTGAGAGCAAAGTAGCCAGGGCTGGGCTCTGTCAGGTCTCCAAAGTGTTTGGAATGACAGGGCGGGGAGGGAGGCGCATCTGCATCCCTCCCCACCCCGTGGCCACCGCACCTCCGCGAGAGAACTCCCAATTATCACACGTTCGTGATGGCTGAGCCCAAGGGAATTAAGATAGACTTTGAAGCAGCTTTTACGGTACACTTCATCTACATTTGAGTTTTCTTTAGTTCTCATTAAAAGGGCCACTTTCTTCTTTTCATTAATATACTGTCTTTGTGTCCTTCATTTCACACTCTTTTAAAAAGTTCTCTCATCAGATCAAGTGCAAAAAGGAGGGGATGACATAATAACCATCATAATCACGGTAACAACAACAAACAACTGGAACTGTGGGTTTCAATCTATTTCAGAGGCAGGTTTTCTTCTCCAGCAGGCAGGCCCTTCAGTAACTAAGGAAAACAAGCTGGGGTGAGAAGGGAGAGAATCCACGTGTTTCTAAGGTTAAATTATAAGTACAGGCAGGCTTCTAAGACTCTGTGCGAGAGAGGAGGCTGCCTCCCCCAAGCTGGTTTCTCACAGAGCCATCTCACAATCACCTGGGAGGTGGCTGAAACAAGGAGCCCGTCTCCTTTCTGGTAAGGGGTAAAGATGTGACAGGCTTGTCACTGGGGTGAGGGAGAGCTCTGTCAGATAGTCCTTTGTTTGTCTCACCAATGTGCCACCCGGACCCCTCTGCTGCCAGAAGCACTCTGGCCAGTGAGTCTCAAAATCATGTGAAAAGCTTCCAGTCATTTTTTATCAACCCAACAAGACTGTTTAAAGTTAATGGTTCATCCTTTATCCTGCCACACACAAGACACGTTTGCACAGGCACGTCACACCTTAATGAAAAGGAAGGAAGGAAGGAAGGAAGGAAGGAAGGAAGGAAGGAAGGAAGGAAGGAAGGAAGGAAGGAAGGAAGGAAGGAAGGAAGAAGGAAGGAAGGAAGGAAGGAAGGAAGGAAGGAAGAAAGAAGGGAGGGAGGGAGGGAGGGAGGAAGGAAGGAAGGAAAAAGGAAAGACGAAAGAAAAGAAAAAAGATCCCTGTCCTACAAGGGGGGCGGGGGAGCAACTCTTCGGAACCTTGAACATTCTCCCATTCGCATTAGGAGCTGCTTCACCCTCTCCTGCTTGCCCTTTGGAAAGGAGTCCTGTCACTCAGAAGGGAGCCGTTCCCCACCACCTCCCGCCCGCCGGCCGCCTCGCCCCGCCCGGCCCACCCCGCGGCCTCCCGCACGCAGTTCCCCCAAGTGCTTTTCCAGGGGGAGCCGGAGAGGGAGGTGCGGCGCCTTTTCGGTCCAGAACCCCCGGGCACCCCGACGGGCGGCCCCTCCCGGCGGCGGCCCGCGCGCGGCGCTGGGGCCCGTCACGTGCCCGCGCCCACGGAGCCCTTTGTTGCGCCCGCGGTCCCCACGCGCGGCCGCCGCCGGGGCGGTGCTGCCTGAGGGCTTCCCGGCCTCGCCCCCACTCTCCCGGCGGCCGGAGCCCCTGAGGCGGGCGCCCCGAGCGCTGGGCAAACCCAGATTCCCATCACTTTGGGGGAAACAGACCTGGGCCACCCCCCTCGTTTCCACCAAAGGCTCAAAGGGGGGCCAGGGGCCCCGGGAGGGCGCGCCCCCGCTCGGGGGTGTAACCACTGCGCGGCTTCCCGCCTCCTTGCCATTCCGCCTCACCGGTTTCGGGTCTTTTCTCCTCCTCCTTTCCCCTCGGCCACGCTCAGAAGCGCAGTGGGTGGGAGTGGGAGTGCGTGTGAATGTGTCTGTGTGCGTGCGTGTGTGCAGCGAGGTGGAAATTTCATAAGAATATGGCCTACACTTTATAAACTTGCCGGGATGGGGAGGGTGCGGCGGAGTCCTCGCACCGGTGGGAGAGTTTAAGCGACTTATTTGGGAGGAAATAGGGGGTCAGATTTGGTCTAAGTAGAACATCTGCAAAACATTCAAGCAGCTTATTCAACAAAGAATCTAGCCATTTATTGTAGAAATAATAAAAAGCCACTAATGATTATGGTTCCCACCCCTTCCCCCAAAAGGCCAAATCCTAATGAAATAATTCAAAGGTAGGCCTCATTTCCTAATAGTGGAATTAAACAACAACAAAAAAGAGCCCAACTCAACTTTCAGCTCTGCCTGCTAAGGGCCTGGGAACCTCGCTGAGAAAGTAGGCGAATAAAAGGCAAGTTGGAATTTCGGCGGAGGCCAGGCTGCAGGGCCCTGACTTGCACAGAGTTCTGCCTTGAAATGCAATTAAATTAGAGTAAATTCCTCTTTAAAAAATAAAATTTGGAAGACTCTTCAGGATTCGAAGATGTCTGGGGTTAAGTAGCTTTTAAACCGTCAGTTTTTAAATGGCTGGTGCAATGAATAGCTACCTTTAACTCCTAAACCCATTATAAATATGCTATACATCTGGGTCCCCGTTTATCTCTCCATATTTCTTCTTAAAATGAGGGAAGCATTCATAAAAAGCTACTTGGCACACTTTATTTTAGGAAAGCAGATGTTAATTTTTTCACGTATCATTTTATGACCAAGTACATGTGTAGCGTTGGAAAGCATCCAGAACGCCTCTATTATTTGCTAAATGACTGTTAGCTGAGGCATATTATTCTCAGCCTAACCATGGTATAGGTTATATCAATAAAGTAAACATCTGTGATATTTTTTTTTTTTAACCAGAGGAAGGGGGCATAAAGAGTTACTATAAGCGAAGGGGGGAGGAGTTTAGGTAGGAAGAGCACACCTGCATTGCAGCAAATACGATATTTACATTGTTCTGTGCAAAACAAAGTCCCTCAGCCGGGCACTCGGGGATATTTACATGGCAGGAGATAAAGTTGAAAGCCTTTCCCTGCGTGCCAAATGGGATTCTCCCTGTGGCCTTCTGCGTGGCGAGATAACAGGTACTGAGCGCTCCCGGTGGCGCCGGGCTTCCCCGCTGCACCCCCTCCCTGGCCCTCCACCCGCAGGCCCGGCGAGGTGAGCCAGGCGCTGGGCTCCGGGACTTCCCAGGCCCCGTGGAGACTGCGGCGGGGTTCCCGGCCTCGCAATACGCGCAGGACGCGTCCTCATTTGCCCTGCGTCGCTGGAGGATGCCGGCGCCCAGGAGCAGCCGGTGGCGTGATAATTAATGGAATACAATATTTATGGTCCGAGGTATTGACTCTGAGGCCAGCGCGCCGGTAGACCGTCCGTGGGGGTCTGACAGACAGGGGGGTGAGTGAACAAACATAATGACCGGAGTACTTATGTCTATCCGGTTTACTTACTGAAGCCCGAGGTAGGTAACATCATGATAAATATTAATATCCACCTAGACAGCCCTGCCGTCCTCCTAAGCTCTCCCTTCTTGAGCGCCGCCCTTACAAAAAGGCCAGAGAGGAGGATTTAAAAAACAAAACAAAACACCAAAACAGAAAATGCTGCAAATATGAAAAATAGGTCACCAATAAAATTGGTCTCAGCATGGAGCGTAATTGCAACAAAGTGCCGCCGAGTAAAATCGAGGAGTGTAGCTGGCTGAGGCGGCACAGTCGCGAACCATCTGGTGTGTATTAAAAGTGGTGCTGTAAATATTGCTGAGAGCTAATGCATTATCGGCTTCTATAAGTGCACGGGGCCTATAAGCTTTCCATATGTTAGAATATGTAGATCGGGTGAGGGTAGAGAAAGGTGTCCTATCAATCACCAGCTTCTAAAGCATTGTTTTGCCCACTCTTTGTGGAATTTTGGCCCCAAAGTGTAGGATATTCATTCTCATTCTCGCCTCCCCACCCCTCCCTCCATCCTCTTCTCTCTGCCTGGCTCTTTCTCTTTTTCTGTAGCCCTTTCTCCCAGCTCCTTCCCTCCATCCCCTCCTCCTCACTCCCTTCTCTCCAAGGGGATAGGACAGGCATTGCTGACGTCACTTCACATCAGTGAAGGAGAGTAACTGTTTCAGAGAGAGGGAGAAAAAATTCATCTGTTTTTCATCAGTGCTAAAGTTTTGCCTTTTTAATAGAAATGAGCTGCCCTGGCTGAGTACTCCTTCTGTTTTGAAGCTTTTTTTGGGGGGGGGGGGTGGTCTGAAGAGATTGGGAGGTGCTCTTCATCCTGTGAGTCCAATCATCCTATATCTGCAGTCTAATGCCAGAATCAGCTCAAATAGGTAAACATCATTAAAATAAGAAGCAAGCCTGGTGTCTTCTAGAGAAGATTTCACACCCCACACTTACTAGGCAACTTTTGCCAAGCATGGTGGAGGGCTCCTAGCTCCATGACACTTCTGCTTTGAGTCCTGAAACTTCTTCCCTTCTCTGCAGTTCCTCTGGTTATAATTCCGCCCCCCACACACCAAAACCGCCACACACAGCACAGCTCATAATTTTCCTGCTGTCCCACTAGTTTTCTAGGGAAAACGGAGTCTTCCTTTTCCTGATGATACCCCACATTTAGGAGTTAACTACAATTATCCCCTCATCTCCTCTGAGTTCCCCAACCCCCATATTTCTCAGCTGCAAGTTTTTACTCAAATCTGCAAATCTGGTGTTAGGAAATGTCCTACATTACATGGTCCACAGAGATCATTTTCTCTCTCCCAATGTTGTTGCCCTTGACTCTTTCATTCTGCCTATTCCACATCATCCTCTCTTCCCCTTTCTTCCCTCCCCACCTCTCCCTCTTATGCACACACAGTACAAACCTCCAGCACTTCCAGTGTGGATAAACCTGCTGGTTATGACAAACCAAGTTCAATCAGCAAATAAATAAAACTCTTACTTTTTTTGGCTGCCGGCTGCATTCCCCCTCTGGCCGTTGCCTCCTTTAATTATAGGAGCTATATTTCTTCCCTGGGAGACATTCGAGGGGATTTTTGGTTGGAAACTCGTTTCTGCTGAGTTATTTTGGAGCCAGGACCAGTGAGTGAGTGGCCAGTGCCCAGAGGCTTTGAGTGAAGTGCAGATTGAGACATATCGAGTTCCCTCTAAAAGGATCATTTCATGTGGGAGGTTGGACACAAAGTTTGCACTCGTGACTGGCATTCCAGTGAGAGACATGCATATTTTAAAACAACAAAGCAAGCTAGAAAGAAGGCGTAGGGGAGGGGGAAAACTTGGAAAGAAGTTACTAAGTGACAAACATCTGTCAACATGGGATAATTTGTACACTCTGATGTAAAACTACCTGCCTCCTTAGAAGAAGTTGAAGGCACAGGATCCAGGAGAGCAAAGTGGATACATATTTATTCCTGTGTGATATGGCTAACAGACACTTTCCCCAAAATAGGTATAAGGTGATTAAAGCTTCATAAATGAGTCTCATTTTAAAATGTTTCTTAAAGTAGTGGAGGCCTCATGAAATTGCTTCTTCCTGATAGTTAATACAAAATTAGGTCCATTTAATTTTGAACAATGTACTTTATTTAAACAAGGGAGAGTGATAAAGTAGGACATTTATTGTAGAAAAGAAAATGAACTTTATCATGATAAAAAAAAAAAGCAGAAAAAGAAGAGAAACAAAAAAGCTCCAACAATCCCTGGTTGCTATGCTCTAGAAGTCTTTAACTGAAAGTACCAACTTCACATGTGCATGTGAGCCAAACATATAAACATCCACCTCTCCGCAGTGTCAACAAGGAGAAATGGCAAAATGTTTTCAGAGGACATCTTCTCTCTCTTTTAAGCTTGGAGTTTCCACAGCATGTTACACTTTGAGAGAGAAAAGCAAAAAAGTTCCTTCTTTAGGGAGGAAGTTTTTTTAAAAGCAGAGTGAACCATCAGGCAAGATCCTGGAACCTCCTTTAAAAAAAAAAAAAAAAAAAAGCCTGAATCTCCAACAGTCACATGGAAGTTCAGGCTCCAGCTTCCACCGAGAAATCTTTTTCTCCTCCAGATCTGAAGACAAAAGGAGAGGAGGCCGGGTGGTGAGCGGGATATCTCTGTTAGTTGTCAGCGCAGGTCCATGGGCTGGGAATGCTAATGAGCCTCTTGGCCCGCTGAAGACGTGGTTCTCTCTGGCAGACCCTGCCGCTCACACACACACTCGGGCTCCCGCCTGCCGACTGACAAGCACACAGACAGAGCCTCGTGCTCGACCCTGTCTCTCTCCTTTTTCCTCTGAGCCCAGAGATCGATCGCTGACCCCACCATTGGGCCAACGCTTTATTTATCTGGCTGCGCAATGATATTATCAGCCTTAAACGTTATATACAGCAAATGTCTTCGTAAATCAACACAATAGGATAGCCTGCAGAGACCAGCCTGGCCTGCCTTACAGAAATCCCTCGCTATCTCTTTCTCCTTCTCCCTCTCCCCTCCCTCGCGGACGCTCCTTCTCCTTTCCATCTTTACAACCGGGGACGTTTAAGACGCTGGACTTGAGGATTTGATCCCTTGCTTTCAGCCTGGTTGGAGAAGGCCTTAGCAGACTAGGAGATGGGTAGACACCATTATCCACCCATCACTGTGATCTCCATCAGAGGTTCCCTTATCAGCCGGAACCAACTGCCTAGACCTACTCTATGGGCAAGATCCGGATTTCTCAAAATTGGGGCAGGAGAGAAGGCGAGGGGTGGAGTGTGCCACCTTGCACCGTGTTAATTGTTTTCTTTCCTCTCAATTACATTCACAAACCTCTTTTCTGCGTTGCATGTTATTTCTTTGTGCTTTAAAATTGAAACCACGTGCAGCCTTCTCCCCTCCGCACACACAATAAATGCGCTGCCCCCTCCCCCAACCCATCACACAACTATTTACATCTTGGTTACTCACTCCAGCTCCGGCCCGGGCCCGAAGAGGAAATTGGCCCCTTGGGACTAGGTGAGGCTTTGTGAAAGCCTATCTCAAAGCCTTGTCCTGGGCCCCCAACTCCGGGAGAGGTTCCTCGGCCCCCCTCCCTCGCCCCCCTCCCTCACCTCCCTTCCATCCTCGCCTTGCACAGGTGGTTGAGGCTTCCTTTGGGGAGAGCCAGCAGGGGGACATCCAGGGAGACAGGCAGCTGTGTCTGGCCAGGCCCATCGGCTGCCCGCCCGCCCGCACACGGGCCGGGGCCCGCGGTGGCGGCGAGGGCGCCTCTGCCACACCCCGTCCCAGCTCGGGGCGCCCCGCAAGCCGCGCAGGCAGCAGTCGCGCCCGGGGAGCCCTCCTCGCCCAGGTCCTCCCAGGCAAAGAAGTCCCACCACAAATAAATAAATCAGTAAATAAATAGGCAAATAAATAAATAATCTCCAAGGGGGGAGGGGGAGCTGGGAAATGGCTTCGCTGACAGGGAGAGATAATAAATGAGAGGCGCTTTCAGATAGATATCTCAGACGTGAAATTGCGCCCAGCTGGTTGTGTAAGCAAACAAATAGTTTCATGTTAGGAACTCTCAACTTGTGGCTTGATGAATAGAACACGACAGAGGTAAATGGGTCTTTAACTCATTTAGGAATACAACTCTTTGGCTTTCCGAGTTAAAGGCGCAGTGACGCGGCGGACGCCGAGCAGGCCCTCTAACAAGAGTTTTATTAGTTGCCACTTGTGACTCCTGCACACCCACCCACGCTCCTGCATGCTTTCCCCTCTGCAGGCGCCCAGGCGATTTGTCCTGAGGGACCAAGGAGCTTCTGGAGGTGACGCTACACTGTGGGAGATGTAAGGACTGCCTGGGAGAGGGAGGAGGAGGAGAGGGAAGAGGAGGAGGAGGAGAGGGAAGAGGAGGAGGAAGAGGAGGAGGATTTAAAAAAATAAACTTTTTGCCCGCTCCAAGCAGACAAGCTCAGGTGGGCCTCCAGTGCCCCCCGAACGCGCAGCCGGGCGGTGAGGCCTCTGGGACCTGGTCGCCAGAGAGGGCCAACCCGCACCAGCCGCACCAGCCGGAGGGGCAGGGGCCTGGAAACGCAGGGTTGTTCGCGTTGCCCCACCCCCACACTCACCCCCACCCCCACCCCGCCCTGGGGACCCGCCACGCCTGGTAGCAGATTGGGGTGTGCCCGTGGGGGCAAGGTCGTATTGGAACCCCTCGCGCCGGTTCCTGTCCGGGCCTCGGAGGAGGCGCAGCCACACTCCCCAGAGATTCCCGCAGGAAAGCGCGCCCGGGATGGCCTTTCTGATGTTTTCTGATGTTTTAAGGTTTAAACCGACTTCCAAGCCCTTAGAGTTCTGGTGGCTCCGGTGTTCCGGTGGGAAAGGGGACGCTTGACTTGCATATGTCACAGGTAGTTTCCAGAGGGGAGTCCTCCTGCGTGGGCCGCTCTGTGCAGATGCAGGTCGCTGGCCGTGGGACCCGTGGGCCCTGCCTCGCCCAGTCACCCAGCCTCCGCTCCCACTCCTCAGGGCGGCCAGGCAGGCCCAGGCCGCTGGGCGGGCGTCCGGGAGGCCGGCTGCCTCCCCTGCCTGCGCCGCACACCGGGTGCCGGCTCCCCCTGGGGCTCCGCTCACCGCTGGGGGGGCTCCAGGCGGCCACCCAGGCAGCGACTCCCACCTGCGCCGCGTCGCCTTCTGCCCGGTGGCTTCCAGGGCCGAGGAGGCGCGGGACCCGAGAGGGGCAGCCTGGCTACTGTGGAGCTGCCCTCGGCACCCACTGCCGGGCGGCCCCGCGCCTGGGCCCACGGGTCAGCCCTGCCCCGCAGCCTGTAGATCGGAGCCCCAAGGGCGATTCCTGGTGGCCAGAGGCTCACAGTGGCTCTGATGCCTGGATCTGGGCTCCTAACCCTTCCCGGCGCACAGCTAGAGAAAGCCGCCTGTCCTGCCCCGCGGACGCCGGCCCGCCAGGCCCCTGAGTCGGTCGGGGAGGCTCTGTCTCTCTGGCGGAGACACACAGAGACCTCGTAAGGCGGCTGTCTCTGTGTGTAATGCCGGCGAGGACTGCCCCAGCCACCACGCAGACAGCAGAGGGGAAGCGCACTGCTGCCAGCCCCAGCCTGCCCGCCCAGCCCAGGCGCGGAGCACCCCTTCCTCCTCCCTGGGGCCCAGCCCAGGCGCGGAGCACCCCTTCCTCCTCCCTGGGGCCCAGCCCAGGGCCTCCCGGTTTTCAGCCTGAGCCTGTGGGGAACTCTGAGGCCTGGGATGGGCTGCTCTTCTTCCTGCGCTGGCGCTTTGGGGGGGGGGGGCAAGGCCCCAGGGACTCCCAGGCAGTGGGCAGTGGGTGAGATGCCAGCCTGCCTGGCACAGGCAAGTGAGTACTGACACCGCTGGGCCCTGGAGCAAGTGCCTCCTCCAATCCAGGCCTCGGTTTCTGGCCAGTCCCACACTGGGTGCCTTGAGCTTGGGCCTCCATATTGAAATTAATTGAAAAAATACGTTTCTGACCTATGAAAATGTTTATCTGTTTTCATCAGAGGGATCACACTGTAATGAATATATTTACATCTCATTTGGAGAAAAGCAGGAAAGATGGGGAGCTCTTGGTGACACAGCTTGGCTCCCCCCTCCCCCACCCTGCGCCCTGGCTGCAGCCCATCCCACCCCAATCCCCGCAGCTCCTCCATCAGCCCGAGGACTTCTTGGGAGGCGATCAGTGGTTAAATCTGACCCAACTGCCTTGGGTTACCCTAGGTACAAAGACAGAGCTCCTGAGTGCAGTGGGGAGGATGAGGGACATTTCAGAGTGGGACCAGTTGGAGGGCAGGAGGGACTCCACACTCCACACGCCCTGTGGTAGGGCTCCGGCAGTCTGCAGGCGGGCTGGCTGGGATCATGGACCTGCAGGGCTTCTCCACAGAGCGCAGGGCATTGCCTGAACTGTGCTCTGCCCGGAGTATCCACACTCCAAGCTGGTTGTAATGCAAGCTGGTTGGAGTGTAGGAGCTCCTTAATGCGTTTTTAAAGGAGTGGGGTGGGGACCTGGAGACTTCTAGATAGCAAGTTGAAAGCAAAACTTTGCCAATTGCTTCTAAAAGTGACGCGCTAGCCTGAAAAGGGCCTGTTTGGGGCTGGGGAAGGCGGGGGGGGGGGCGGTTGAGAGGTGTTATTTTAAAAGATCTAGCTTTATTAATACGGGAAGAAAAAGCTCCTTTGGCAGTGTGTGTTCTCGAAGTGCCGCCTGTGATTTATAAAACAGCCCTGCTCTGAACGCTGTGTGAGAGAGCAGCCCCAGCACACCCGAGGAGAGGCCTGGCGGGAGGGTGCTGCCCTGACGGGGCCACTAGGACCCAAACACCCTTCTGAAAAGGACCTGCTCCAGCCTAGCTCCCCCACTCCCAGGTCCCAGGCCCACAACACCCTTAAGGCCACAGCAAGGCCCTTCCACCCACCCAATACACCTGGAGGGCCCTGCATGGGACCCGTCACAGGGTATGGAAAAGGGCGAACCCTCGCCACTTCTGCAGGGGACCACAGAGGGAGCAAAGCCAGCGCTCCCAGCACTGAGGCCCCACCTCTCCCAGGGCTAGGGAGAGGCCAGACCCTCCCATCACAGGCATGAGGTACAGAGGAGCCCGAGCAAAGCTTTCCCTCCCTTGACCCCCCTCTTCTAGTGCTTCACACCCCTACTGCCAGGCAAGACCCACATGCAGTCCCGGAAGCAAGTAGTACCTGAGCCTGGACCAGCCATATGACCAGGCTTGCCAGCCTGAGGCCCAGCTGCACGCAGGCCCTCTAGCAGCCCACCAGCAGCCCATCACCACCACCCACAAGGTCACATGGGATATTTGCAACCAAGGCTCCCTGTCGTCCGGGACCACAATGGCCCACGCAGAGCCTGGCCCTCTAAATTTACAAAACCAAGCAGTGACTTGGTTTAGGAAATAAATCTAGCCAACTTGGTAATAGACCTTAAAAGGTTCCCCCTCTTAACCCCCCCCCCCCGCCTTCTAGTAAGAATTAGAGTGGAGATTAATTGGAGTGTTCTTTTGCACTGATGACATCTGTCAAACAACCAGACGCATGGGTTTTGCTAAATTCTTTTATTTTTGTTTAAATTTTCACTTCAATTTTAATTCTTGAAGAACAGCCTTGACAACATATATCGCACTCATTATAAGAAGCAAAGGGTTATATCAAAAATTATTAGTATAGAATCACAGGAAATCTGGTTTGGAACCAGAAAAAAATACAAAACAGATATAGATACATAGACACAGGACAATTTTTTATAATTATTTGGAAAATGTTATTTTCCCCTAATTCTTGTTTCCTTTTTTATGTGCATACGATGTTTAAATTTTACAAAAAATGAAAATAAAGACTAGTATCTTACAAAATGAATAACCATGTTTGGGGGTGCGTGTGTGTTTCTACATAGGATTCAGTCCACTTCCATGTGTTGTTTTCTGTACAGAATATATCCACATCCGTCCACAATAAATCCTGGAAGGTCCATTAGTCTCCTTCTGTTTTATTAAAATTCTCATGGTCCTCTCTTCCAAAGATTGTTTTCTTTTTCTCACCAGACACAAGGTCCTTTTCCTTTCCTTTCCAATGTGTTCACAGATCTGATCCTAAAAGAGTCTCTTTTTCTCCTGGATTGTAGCTTGGGTTGCATTTCTGTAGGGTGGGCTGCTCCTGCCTTCCCGGCCCTCCTCCCCCCTGCCCAGCCTGCCCCGCACGCACGCTGCACCCTGCATCAGCTGCCCGGTCCCCCAGGCTTTGGAGTCCATGGCCCCCGCAGGTCCTCTGAGTCTCTAAGGAGGTGGGGGCAGGTGGGAAGTGCCCAAGGATTAGGAACACTGGATGGACATGTAAGGCCAGTTGAAGCTGCTCCCAGACAGTAACATATCACGGATGAGAGTTTCGATGGGGGTTTTACCTACCAAACGGACGAAGAACAGCTGCTCGATGACTGAGGAGGACACTGTGCGCAGGGAGGGCAGGCGCAGCAGCAGTTTGCCAAAGCGGCTGGGCTGGTTAGGGTACTGGCTCCTCACGTACTCCTCCAGCGCACACTGAGACTTCTCCTGCAGGCTCTCGATGTGGGCGGCATCCGACAGGCCACAGGCATCTGCCCAAGCAGCCCCAGGAAGGAAAGACAAGGGGAGTGGGCACATGGTTAGGTCAGTGAACAGCAAAAGCACAAACAGCAAGCCATTAAAATAATCTTTTTTTGAGGAGAAAAGGGGAAAAAAAGAAATAGAAGAGAAAATGGAAGAAATCCACCCATCCATGCTTCCCCACTCCTCGACCAGCCCCAAAACAAATAAAATAAACCAAACCCCCACCAAGCCTAGGGGAGTTGGAGAGAGAAGCACACACATGCAGAGGCAGCAACCTCTCTCATCCCTTTGTTTTTCCGCATTCACCTTTGGATTAAGTAACGGAAGGTGCTGGAGCCATGTTTGCTGTGGTAGCAACCTGTCCTCTGCCTCCAGGGGGGCGTCCTTCCACTGTGCTCATTAAAGGGAGGACTTTGGTCCCACTCCCTGCTGCTTTCTGGGTGTTCAGGAGCCCTGAATGTGCAGCCTGAAGGCAGTTCCTAAAGGCTCCGTGGGGTCCCCCTCCCAACAAATGACCCCAACCAGAAACCTTAAGGAGCACCTGGACTGTGTAGTGAACAAACACTTGAGAGCAGGCAAGGAATCATGGGCTGGCAGTGCCTGGAATCCGATCAAGCCCAGGCGTTAGCAAGAGAGGATTTGAGATCCACTATCCATGCAAGCAAGGACTCCGCAGCAACGCCTTGGTGAGGGTGTACACTGCTATCTGTGCCTTAGATCAAGTAATTGAAAATTGGTCACATCTCTGTAAACTGTGTAATAATCAGAAAGAATGTGGCTCAGTGACCCCAGGCTGCAGAAAGGAGACATCTTTCGTGATCAGACACAAAGCTGGGTTAGAGGCAGCAGCAGCTGCTGCTGCTTCAAACTGGAAGATGGGGAGTTGAGGGGGGATTTGGGGAGCTAGGCTTCCTTTACAGGACCAATGAGGGGGGGGGGCCTACACGCAAGGACGGCATCTCAAAACCTGTGTGTTTATCTCACATCAACCAAGGCTCCTCTTGGTCTCCTGAAAATATTTCAAGACAGCAGTTCATACTATATCAACTAGCTGGAGGCAAGCAAATGGAGGGGCTGGTGGAATCAGCGGAATGAGATGAAGGCTTCCTACTTTAAATGCCTGTGTTGTTTCTTATATTAATAATGAATATTTCAAAAACAGGAAGATCACAGAGGAACCCTTAGCCAGTCAGGAGGTTGACTAGAGATCAAAGGCAGAGTTTGCTAATATATAGATCTGGGAAGAAATCCATGCGTGGCGATGCCCCTAAAAGGACATTATATGTTTGTGAATGGCAAGTGTGACCCTACAAAGACACAGCAAATGATTCAAAGTGAAACCTGTGTCTGCTGGGTTTCTGAGCTTTATGTCTTCATATTTTAAGAACCGGGGCTTACAAAACATTATACCACCTTCATTTACAAGGCTATGGCCTTGAGCAAAAATACAAATAAAAGTAGTGATGATGATTCAAGAACTTCTGAGGCAAGTGTCCTTTGACCCCAGATCCAGACTGGGTTCCTGTCAGATGTCTAATTACTCCAGCCAGCTGCTAGGGTGCATCCACACCCGCCTGCCTTGGGAAATCAGTCAGGTTTTATGGCTAGCAGGGCGAGGGCAGGAGCACTTTGGGGCTTTGCTGCTTAGAGAAGGGACCCTGAGGTCTGCCCTTGGCCCTGCTTGCTAACCTGGCTCTGCTGAATAGCCACCATGCATGCAGACTCATATTTACATATATCTTGCTTTACATGCATTATCTGCCCATTATACGTCAGGATCCCTTTCAGCCTCAGACAATGCAAAATGAAAAGGACCCACTGATACCCCAGCAGATTTTTTAAAAAGACCCATATGGCATCCCCTCAGGTCCCTAAAATATTTATCTGATATTTATGACGAGGGACCCCAGAGTGCAAGGTCACTACCCTTCTCCCAGCTAGGCCACTCCAAGGGAGAGACGCCCAGGAAAGTCTTGCTTGGGCCCTGTGCTGGCTGCTTTGATATCTTTCCTCCTTTGAAGGCAGAATGCCTGTAGCTCAGCGGACTGCCAGGTGCCAGGAAGCAAGCCCTATGGCCCTAGTCCGGGCCTGGCTTCCCAGTGTAGATAGTCATCCCCACTCTGGATATTCCTGCAATAGGATTCCCTCAACTGTGGACAGACGGTGTGAGCTCTTAGATGGATGGGGCGGTTGTGGTAGCAAAGCAAGGTGAGCAGGGGGTGTAATGTAGTCCATATTTATACGCCCTGAGTTATATATACCCCAGATCAGAAAAGGAGTCAGCATGTGCAAAATCCATGTCTTACTTTTTATATGGCAGTGTCAATGTGGGAAACCTCAATATTTCTTCTACAGTATATGGAAAAGAAATTATGTAAATAAATAACCATTACTGTTCAGGCCCTCCCGGCTTAGCCTTTGTAGTGCAGAGAGTGTATTTCATGTTGTGCATTCAGAAGAGTTTAGTGTTCAGGAAATATAGATGTAATCAGCTGCCATAACTAGAAATCAAAGTTATTATTGTACTGAAAATGGATTTATTGTATTTATGTTAACTAGATGGCTCCTTTCAGGGAAGGTCTCATTTATTTGAGGGAATATTTAGGTGTATGAATTAATGAATTTTTAAAAAAAGTAAGTTCAGGTCATGACCTAGCCTTTGGATGCTGTCCAGAATATTAAGGATTAAGCATACCATCCGGAGGCCAAATGTGAAAACCACCACAGGGAACCCCTGTGCCAGCTTCAAATACTTAACCGGAGCAAACCTCATTGGACAATATGTCTAAAACTGTCTTTTCCATCATTCAAAGTTTGCTCAAAAGTTGGATGACTTTGAGAAGGCTTCCCATGAATTCCCTTCTGGCTGGCAATCAAAACAAGTTTAGTCAAAAGTGGAAATGTGTTGTATGAAAGAGGGGGGTGAATTACTACTGACAGCTCTATTTCCATTTTCAGATACTCTGCTTGCAATTTTCCAGCAAAATAATGTTATTGTTCACTTCTTGCCTCCCCCTTGCACCTTGAAGACTTGAAGAAACTTCTTTGGGACTTTTTTTTTTTTTTTAAGAAACACTTCTCACAGGGATGTTTTAGGATGAAAAGTTGAAAGAAAAGCTAAGTAATTCCACAGTCTACTCTGCAGCCTGCACAGTCCTCGCCTCTCTCTGGGAAAGGGCAGGGGATCAGAAAAGTCAAGGGAGTTCAAAGAACCTTAGGAAGGACAAGGACAAGGGAGGGGAGACCTTTCTTGAGAAGACCTCTGTCCAGCTTCAAGTCACATATCTGCTTCAAGACACCTCACTGGATGAGATTTAAAAACCCCAGCCTCCCTGACACTGGCTTGCTTCCTGATTAATTTGGCTAAAGAGCCGGGGAGTGGAGAGCCAGCCAGGCCCAGGCCTGCCAGCACTAAGGCAGCCTGGTCATTGCTTCCCAGGCTCTTTGTCACTTGTGAAAAACACGTTTCTATCAAGAAGACTTATTAAGATAAAACGCATTCAAACACCACGGAGGCTATTCAATAAATCTTCCATTTGTTTTAAGGTTCTCACTTTATCCTCTTGCAAAGAATAACTCCCTCTCCCACTAGCAGACCTGTATTTGCACTGAAAGTAAAAGGGGGGCAGTCCAAGTCCACAGCTCTGGCCACCCTGCATACCAATGAGATGCTCTTGTCTAAATAAATTATCTGCTGCTCAGATCGATATTAATACTACATTTGCTACATTACAATATTGTGCAAATTTAAGAGTCATTTTAATACAACGTAAATACGATTCTTCACGCATGAAAGCCAAGAAATACTGATAGATTACACCACCTCTTACTGTTCAACAAGGCCTTGGGAAAGGGGTTTCGCCACCTCTGCTCAAGAATGGTTTTAATTTGGCCTTTGGGTGTCCTGGTTCTAGGCTAGATTTATTAGGATAGTTTATTTGTTCTCGGAATGGAGGAATTAAAAACAATAGTGGCAATCCTGGAGGTAAAACTGCAGCTAACCCTCCTCACAGTGGGCAAGGCTGAGCCCCAGTCTGGGCAGCTCTGTTCCCCACCAGCGTCCCTTCTGGCTTTGTTTATATTTCCCCCATTACCTGCTGTCCCGGGTGTTTATATGTTTCCCTCTTGCAGGTTACAATAATAAAAAAGGCGGGCAGTGTTCTCAGAGGCTCAGACCAGAGCCTTCAAAGGCAATGTTAATGCACTTTCCTGGAAGTTAATTTGAACCATCTATCATAAGAGAAATTGTTAACATGCATGTTACCGCCGCCCACATTTAATTTGATATTTTTAAGGCACTCTGTTAAATTTCCGATGTTCAAGTGTTTTGCATGGCGATGAGATTTACCTCCGGGGCGGGGAGCCCACCGCACTTCTGGATTCTACAGTCTTGCTTTTGTTTTTATCTTTCTTGTTTAGATCGAATCCGTTTTTTACGACCCTCAATAACCTCAGCAACTGCAAACATGAATGGTTTCCGATAAGGGAAAATCAGGCAGCAATAAAACGGGATTATTTATGATTTACTTGTGCGTATTCTTCTCTTTCCACCTGTGTGTGTATATGTCTGTGTGCGCGCGCCTCTCTATCAGGAAACTCATCCAGGGAGCGTGCCACACAGAGGAGAAAGCCGCATTCCCACGTTCTTTCCTTCCTTCCCCTCCCCCAGAAACACACACACACACACACACACACACACACACACACACACACACACGCACACACACGCACGCAAGCACCCCGCACCCACGCGCAGCCAGACGATCCACAACACCGCCTCCCCCACGAGACACGCACCCGCCGCCGCCCCGCGCGGGGGTCCAGGCCGCTAGGCCCGCTGCCGCCTCCGCGCCGCCGCCTCTCCCGCACCGCCACGCTCTCAAGATGGCAGCGGCGCCACCGGCCGCGTCCGTGCGCGGGGGCCGCAGGTCCCGGCCAGGCGGCCAGGCCCCGGGTCCGGCGAGGCCGGCCGGCGCGGCGGCGGGGCAGAAGGCCGGCCCCGGCCGAAGGGAGTCTGCGGCGGCTCCCCGCGCGGCCTGCCCTCCTAGCGACCGCAGCCTCACCTGACGTGAACAGCACGATGGCTTTGAGGCAGCTGTACTCGGCCGAGTCGACGTGCAGCGCCTTGAGCTTCTCCACCTGCTCCTGGAAGATGCGGATGTGGTCCATGAAGGCCACGACGCGGTCGGCGGACATGGGCGAGGCGTGCAGGCCGGCGGCGGCCAGCAGCGGCGCCACGTGCAGTGGCATGGAGCACTGCGCCGCGTTGAGCACGAACAGCTCGCTCCAGGTGAGGCGGAGCAGGGACACCTGGTCGGTGATCTGCAGATCCGGGAAGAAGGGGATGTTGCGGGCCCACTCGACGGCGCTGAAGAGCAGGCGCGCGGCCAGCTCGCAGATGTTCTCGATGCCCATGATGTTGTTGGGCTGCATGCACTGGCTGCCATAGCGCGATGTGGGGTAGGGCTCCGCGCGCAGCAGCAGAGAGATGTAGCCCGACAGGTAACAGTGGCCGTTGAGGGGGTCCCCGTTGGTGAGCGCGTACTGGCCTGGATTGGGCTGGGTTGGAGGCATTCTTCCTCGCTGAACCGCTGACAAAAAGAAAGAGAGAAAAGAGGCAATGTGCATCCAGGGGGCTTGCGGACATAGCCGCGCTGCAGAGCACCCGACACAATGCGGAGGCTCTTCCCACAGTCACAGGCTCCCGGCGCGTTTTCTCTCGCGCTCGCTCTTATGGCCTTCACCAGCAGGAAACCTGGGGTGAGGCCCTCTTGCTCCGCCGGTCCATCGCCTGCGCACCTGGTCACCCCAGCCCCGCCAGAACTAGGCCTGACTTCAGGGCCCCCAGGCCCCGCAAGCCCAAGAAAGTCCCACCCAACCCCTCTACCACCAAGGAGTAGCACGCAGATCAATGAAATCCCACTCACCCCCTCCAGAATGAAACAAATCAGTGTAGAAAACAAACAGGAGGAACCAGAGAAAGATTGTGGTTCTAGGCAAATGCCTAGCTGCCTCTTCATTTGCAAGCAAGCAACATTTTGCTCAAAATGCTCTCATATTCTCTAAAAATGCCATAGAATTACCCTTAAAATAGATACAAGTTACATATGCTACTAATCACTTACAACTTTTCAGTAGAAAACAAGTATCCTGCTTCCCTCCCCTCTCCTTTCCTCCCCATCGCCCCACACAAAGTTCTCGCTGTTAAAAGCAACAGAAAATTGAAAAATTTCAAAAAAAAGTTGAACTTACAGTAGCCAAACATTATGGGGAAAAGTAGGAAATATAATTAATGTCTGTCCTGCGTGGTGCCACTGCAACCTGCAGCCAGCTTTTGCCCAGTGAATGCACGAGCTTGCAACTGCAAAAACACTGGATTCATTAACCATCTGAATGCAAAACGTAAGCATGCTTTGAGTTCTTAAAGCTGACCAAAGTTTTTTTTTTAATGTGTATGTTTTACTTCAACAGTGCCAACGTTTTAAATTGCCATGTAAACAAAGACAACTCTAGGAAAAGTTAGGGCTACTGAACTCTCCCCCCAACAAATTAATGTAGATATGTCCATGTACACGTAGCTGTCTTATTTCAGGTTGTGCACTGTTTTCTTAAGTTTGCTTTGATTCCATTTTTAATGCGAGTCCCAATGCAATTTCAGATCTTGAAACATAATGGCTAGAATACTTTTTTCTAATTATAGTTTTGAACTTGGCAGTTATTTTTCAATTAAATGACAGCACAATTCAAAGTTGTTGTTTTTTCTCCCCCCTCCCCCCAGATGCCTACAAAATCTTCCTGGAGCTAGAAATGAAGTCGTCATATTTGCCTGCTCTTTGAGATCTGAAGGAATTCAATTTCTTTTCCTGTGGCATATAAAATATAATTTTAAAGTCAATTACAAGAAGGAGTAATCTGCATTCTGCAAAATTGACTGGTTCGCTAATTTGACTATAAGACATCTTTAATGATTGTCAGGAGATAAACTTTAACTGTAAATGGCTAAATATATTTATAAGAAAAGTGCTGCATCTCTTGCCACATGAACATGAAGCATATCTAAATACAACATCAAAAGTTGCGTTAAAAGAAACCAAAGCCATACAACACAGGGATTAAATGATGTGGAAGCTCATGCCAGCTGCAGTCTATCTATGCATTATAGCCAAATCAGAAGGTTCGGTAAATGCCGTTGTAAATTGTAATTTGTATGCAGTATTTAAGCAGAGGGTGGAGTTTGATGAAGAAATAAAATGAGTATCATGCTTTTTTTTTTAAAAAATGACACAACTATGAAAGCACGGCTCAGTCACAAACTTTCCTTTCAAAGTAGAGGGGTGAAAACAAGGCCACAGCTCCGGAGGAGGCGGCCCCAGCTCCATGAAGAAGAGAGGGAACCAGTGAACAGGCCAGAAGCGCCCCCCCTCCCCTAATTAGACCTACAAGTGCAATAAATCTCACTCCTCTTTTTCCATGCTAAGCTTCCAAAAGGATGATGCAGCAATGAATCTACTCAGGGCACTCCAGTCCCCAGCCCTCCCCCATTTCAAATAAAGGGAAGGAAAAGATGGAGGGGAAAGTGAGATGCAAAAACACAGACACAGAGTTTTCTGGGGGAAGTAAGCACCCTCCCCAAGTTCATGCCAGCACAGCGCAAGCATCCTCACGCACACGCGGGAAAGAGACACACATCGAGCACATCCAAGACAGAGGAAGAAGGGGATTTTAAGCCACAGCTCACGATCCCAGGGACACAATCCCGAGCAGGCAGCGAGAGGGATGGAGGAGCCAGGGAGACGAGCGCAGGCCGGGAGGGGGAGGCAGCGGCAACGAGCTGGGGGGGGGGGGGCGGGATGCCGGGGGAGGAAGGCAGCGGGGACAGGGGAAGCTGGGACGGGCCAGGACTGCAGGAGCCCCAGCCCCATACAGCAGCCACCTCTGCTAGAGAGAAAGAAAGAGGGCCGGGAAGGCGGGCGAAGCTCAGGGAGAGAAGCAGAGAAGAAATATTCACCTTCCCGCCTCATGCCCACTTTGAGGCACTTCTTGAGGCGGCAGTATTGGCACTGGTTGCGGTGGTGCTGGTCGATGGGACAGTTCCTGTTGGCACGGCATGTGTAAGTTAAGTTCCTGCGGACGCTCCTCTTGAAGAAACTTTTGCAGCCCTCGCAGGTGAATTGGCCGTAGTGCTTGCCGCTTGACTTGTCCCCGCACACCACGCACTCGATGTGCTGCTGGCTCTGGCCTGAGCCGGGCGGGCCCTGGCCCTTGTCCCCTGCGGTGCCTGGGGTGGCGGGCGCTCCGGGCTGGCCCGGGGTCTGCGGAGTGTGCGGCGCGCCCGAGCCTGCCTGCTGCTGCTGCTCCCCGGCGCCGCCGCCGCCGCGGGCCGCCTGCGCTGCGGGGTTGGGGCCGCTGGGGTTGCCCCCGGCCACGTCGTCCTGCGGATCTCGCCAGCTGCTAACTACCATTGCCATATCTTTGGGCCCGGGGAGCGCTGGGGGGAGCCGAGCTGCTCGCCGAGGGCCACGGGGCGCGCGGGCGCGCTGGGAGGGGAAGGGGAAGGGGAAGGGGGGAGGGGGAGGGGGCGGGGGGCCCACCGGGCGCCCCGGGGTCGCGGGAGCCGAGCCCGAGCCGGGCACCGGCCGCTGCCTCGGCCGCCGCCGCCGCTGCCGCCGCTACTGCCTCGGCCGCCCCGCTGCTGCTGCGCGCCCGCCCGCCCTGCTGGCGTTTTGTTGTGGTTCCTGCTGTTTTCTTTCTCTCTTTTTGCAGCCCCCCCCCAGGCTCTCAGGATCCCCCCCCGCAACACCCCTGCTCCCCTCGCCCGCTCCCCCCGCGCTCCGATCCTGGGGGGGCCACGCTCTCCTTCCCCCCCTCCCCACCCCCCCGGAGAGCAAGCTCCCTTCTCTCGCTTTTTTCTTCTTCCCCAAGTTGCAAAATCAGAAATGGCACAGGCGGCAGCCGGGAGCGGCGCGGGGCGCAGCGCCGGGGGCGGCGGGCATGGGCCACGGCGCGCGCACACACTCGCCCTCCGCCTCGCCCGCACCCCCGCGCACACACACACTCGCACACACACTCGCTCACCCGCGCCAGGCGCCTGCCCGCCCGCCGGCCGCTCGGGCTACGCGCTGAGCGCGGGCTGAGCCGACACAGAGGGAGACCGCGAGGGCGGCGGCGGCGGCGGCGGCGGCGGAGAAGGAGGTCGGGGCTGCGGGCGCCGCTGGAGCCGCCGCCTCAGCTGCAGCGGCGAGCGCCGCTGGAGGAGCCGGGGCCCGGGCCGGAGTCCGAGCTGGAGTCGGGGCCGCCGCCGGAGCGCGAGCCCGGGTCGGGGGCCGCCCGCGCCGCCGCCGCTGTCCCGGCAGGAGCCCTCGCTGGGCTCGAGATGGAGGGGAGTTCGGTGAGCCGAGCGGGGCGCGGGGCAAGGCTGATGGCGGAGATCAGGGCGCGCTGGTGTCGGGGGGCCAGGTCCAGGGCCGGACGCTGCCAGCCATTCAGGAAGGCAGAGCTGGAAAGCGAGAGGCGGCGGGCGAGGAGGATCGCACACTTTGCTCTTTTTGTTGTGCCGGTGGCGCCGGGCTCTCAGTGCCTTCTTCTTTGGGGAGGTGATGGAAAAGAAGAAAAATAGGAGATAATTCACGCCGGCGACGAGTTCACAGCGAAATAGGAAAAATAAAATTCAGAAGGAAAAGAATTGCAAAAAAAAAAAAAAAAAAAGGCGAGAGAGACATCCAAAGTAGGTCGAATAAATAATCCTCTTCTTTTCCTCTTTCTTGCTCCTTCCTCTGCTTCTTCTGCTATAACACACAGAGCTAGTTAAAAAAACCCTGGAGATCGCCCAAAAATGTTCTTTTTTTAGTATTTTAAATAAGTGCTCTTCAGCCGGGAACCAACACCCTCCCTCCAAAAAAAATCATATATGTATAAAATAACGATAAGAAGAATACGAAGGGGGTGTCTCCTCCTCCTCCTTTTTTTTTTTTTTAAGTTTAGCCCTCTCTTTTCTGCAGGAATGGAGTAAAAAAGACAAGAAGGAGGGAGAAAAAGGAGAGAGAGAAAAAGAATACGGGGAAACAACTAAGGGGATATGTAAGAAAAGAGAAAAAGGAGAGAAGAGAGCGAGGGAAAGAAGAGAGAGAGATTGAGAGACTGAGAAAGAGAGAGGCAGAAGAGGAGGAGGAGAGGAGAGAGAGAGGGAGAGAGAGAGAGAGGGAGAGAGAGAGAGAGAGAGAGAGAGAGAGAGAGAGAGAGAGAGAGATCCCAAAATTGAATGCGTTTAATCGGGAGGACTCGCAGAGCAATGTTTCCGAAAGGGGGATCTGCGCGAATGTCTGTATATAGTGAACTTTGACACTACTATTGAAACTGACACGTTTCTATGGAGATCGCTGCCTTATATGGAGCTCGTGTCAAGGAGCCAGGAGAAGGGCTGCTGGCAACTGATAATCAAAGGAGACTGACTGGTCAGAGCCCTGAATGGGAGGGGGGGGAGGGAGGAGAAAATGGGAGGCTAAGGTTAGCCATGCCTCCTGCACGCCATTGGTTGGAGAATCCCGCCCCCTCCTCTTTGCCCCCCCCCCCCCCCCCCCGCTACCTACTGACGGGGATGGTGAGGGGAGGAGGAGAGAAAGTGAGGGAGGGGGTGTGCTTCTGACAAGCGCAATTTACATTGAGATCGCCCTGCTCTGCTATTTACTCTGAGACCTGATTAGTATGGGTCGTCTATGGTCACACACACACACACACACGCACACGCACACGCACACGCGAACGCCAGAGGGGGGAAGGGATGGCGAGGGGGAGAATGCCTCGCAACGTGCAAATTAGAAGGAAATAATGTCGATTTCTTATGAAAAGTTTTTAAGATTAGGTTTCATGAGCTTGAAGACAGTGTCATCGAAAATGTTAGGAATTTTTTATATGGGAATTTAACTCTCACCATTTTAATGACTCGTGAAATACACTGGGTTTAGATTGTTTTCTTCTTTCACATAGAAGCATAACCCAAGTGTGGACTGCGTTTATTTTATATCCTTTTAAGAAACGAGGCAGATAGAGACTCCTGTTTTTTGGCTCCTTAGTATAACTTGGTTTTAAAAGGTTTAATTACGACAGGACACTCGTGGAATTTGCAGCTATTGCCACAAAATCAATCAGAATTCACCGTTCCGATGGATCCCAGAGTTGATTTTAAAAAATAAACTTTCCAATCAATTTGATTTTTTTCTACTTTCTTCCCCCCCCCGCCCCCCCCCCCCCGCTTTGGTATCCCCAGGCTGTCCCAAACTCCAAACAACGCTTCCATAATTATTAAGAATACAGTAATAAGTCCTCATATTGTTGGGGGTGGGATGGGGAGTTAGTGCGGCCGAGTCAGAAAAAGAGGAAAGGGGAGTGGGGGAGAGAAGGGAAGGGAGAGGGGCAGGTGGGAGGGAGAGAGAAAGAGGAGAGAGGGAGAAAGGGAGGAAGGGAGGGAAGGAGGGAGGGAGGGACGGGGGGGGGGGGAGAGAGAGAGAGAGAGAGAGAGAGAGAGAGAGAGAGAGAGAGAGAGAGAGATTCCCGAAGGCGATTGGTCGCGGGAGGGGGGGCGGGAGGAGGGGGCGGGCCGCGGGCCTGCGGAAATCGCTGGCTCCGGCTGCCACCTAGCGGACGGGAGCCGCGCCCGGGCGCGCACAGCCGGGCCCTCCTTCCCCTCTCCGCAGGCAGCCCGAGCCTTTTCTCCAAAGGAAGACAACACTTTGAAAATTCTTTCAATGGATTTTTTTTTTTTACTTGAAAGACCGTACTAGGGGAAAATGATCCTTCTGTTAGTTACATATTCTCCAATAGCACACGCGCACCCCCCTCGTTTTGGGATCGCTCCCCTAGGCAGGCTCAGGCGGCGCGGAGCGGCTCGGAGTGACAAAGCCGCCGCCGCCGCCGCCGCCGCCGCCGGGGGTGGGAGCCGCGTCCGCCCGCCCGCCCGCCCCTCTACTCGGGAGAGCGTAAAAGTTTGTCTCAGCTCCAGCACCCCGAGCCTCAACACGCCCTCAGATAAAAGGTGCGAGTAAATGGCCACGCTGTATTGATCGAGGTAGGGCTTGATTTTTTTTTAATACTCGTTCTCACTTTAAATTCCACCAGGGAGGGGGTTGGGAAGCGCTGCGCTTTGGGGGTGCGTTTGGCGCTTCCCCGTCTCTCCAACCTCTGAGTCGTGAGTTGGCGGCCGCTTCTCGAGGAGCGACGATTTTAAAGAGCAGAATAAAGGCTTTTCTGTGCCTGCCCCGCAGCCCCTCCAGCCTGAATAATGGGAACAGTCAATGCACTCGGCAAGCGGCGGTCCATTGTACGCGGCTGATGGAGAGGAGGCGACTGGGGCCAGCGGGGGCTCCTGGCCCTTGTCCCTCTCCCCAAATAAACGCGCTCACGTCTCCTGGTCAGTTAAAAGGTGAAATGAACACGACAAAAAAAAAAAAAAAAAAAAAGGACAGAGAGAACAAGAACCAGCGTTCTATACATGCATTCTAAATGTTACTCTCCATCCAGTGCAGAGACAAGCAGCCGAGGGCAGGCAGAGGACGCAGGCAGAGAGGGAGACAGAGAGAAAAGGAATGAGAACGAGGAGGGAGACGGAGCGAGTGGAAGCGGAGGCGAGCGCGAGCGCCAGGGAGTGGAAGGTCCGCGGGCCGCCGGCGCGCAGGCCCAGCCGCCCCCGCACCCTGGACGGAGAGCCGCGGGCACCGGAAGCGAGACTCTGCCAAGTCCTGCCGCACCAGGCAAGTAAAGCAATGACTGCGGTTTCTTTTGAACTCTGGGTCGACGACGCGGGCAGGCCAGGAGGCAGCCTGGGCTCGAGTGGCCTCTGTAGGCCGGGGCCGGAGTCCAGGCAGCCAGGGCGGGACGAGAACTTTCCGCGGGGCCTTCTCCGGAGCCGCCCGCGCCCGGCCGGTGCCCAGCCGCGCAGAGGCAGGGAGAGCGCCGCCGCGCCGCAGCCGAGCGTTAGTCCAAAATCAAAGCAGGTCTCCCCAACCCCCACTTTCTACCCCCCGCCCCCCAACACACACGGGAATCAGCTACGGGGCCTCCAGCGCGGAGGCAGGGGACAGGGGGCCGCGGAACGGCAGACTTTGCACGGCGCAGCCGCCCCCGCGCCCGCCGGGGCCGAGCTCCAGCCGCGGTGGAGCGGGCCGCCCGCACGTTGCCCGGCTGCGAGCGGGGCCTGGCGAGCTCGGCTCCTGCCGCCCACCTGCGGGCGCCGTTAGTAACGGGATCCCCTAACGCAAGGCATCGGTGGCTGCCTGTTTGATGTGGGCGATAGTGTCAGGGAATGAAAAGGGACACGGAGCCGCTTTCTCCAGCGGAGGACCCGCGGCAGCGGCGGCGAGGGGGCCCCGGGTCCGCAGCCCCACAGCCCAGCCAGGCTCCCGGCCCGCAGCGAGAGGGCTGAGGGCGGGGAGGGGTCACCTCGCGGGGTGGGGGCCGAGGGGGCGTGTGTGAAACCAAGAGCTTGAATTAAAACCAACGGCAGCGCTTCCTTCCGCGCGGGGCAGGGGCGCGCGTTTGCGTCAGAGGGCGCGCGGGGCGGGCGCGCGGGGCGGGGGCGGGGGCAGCCGACGCCCGCCCGGTGCCGCGCCCGGGGGCTCGGGAATGAGCCCGTCTGGAGCTGTTGGCCTCGTCCGGCCTTGCAGGCGGGGGTGGGGGTGGGAGTGGGGGCGGGGGCGGGGGCGAGGGCGGGGGCGAGGCTTGGCGGGAGGATGAGCTGAAACTTGCCTGAACAGCGGCGCCCACCCGCGCTCACTGCGGGCTCTTCCCGCCAGCCCCCATATTGAGCTTCCAAATTTGGAAGAGGCCCCTGGGATCCCGCGTGACCCGGGGATGGGGAGCGGCGTGGCCCTCGCTCCTCCCGAAAGGAAGGGAAGGAGGGGTGCAGCCCCCAGCCCCTGCCCCGGAGGGTGGCTGCTGTTGGTGGTGGTGCGCGGAGCAGTGGAAGCCCTGGGCTTTGGGGCAGGGAACGAATGCGCCAACTTTCTGTCTCGAAAGGGGGCAGGAAGAAACCTAAACGTTCCGAGAGGCGCCGTCCCCTTCTGGGACTTGTCCAGCCCTAGCGACACTCAGGCCTCGGTTTCTCGCCCTGACTGCGCTTTCACACCCGCAGAGCGCCTCCACTGGTGCTCACCGCCTCACCAGCAAAATGGCTTCTGGGAGGGACTGAGGGTCCTGGGGACTCCTGGGGAGCTCTGGCTGGCCTTTGTCACTGGTTCAGCTTGCCACGCCGGACCTAGCGCCCGATTGATACTCTTGTTGTTTGGTAGGGCACCTAATAGAAGAGTGACCATATTTTGTGGAAGCACGTAGGTCCCCACAGTGTGCAATTCCACACACGTGTCCAGGCACACTCAGCTGCAGAAGCAGAAAACGCAGTTGCAAATTTCCTCCCATTTTTCACTCGCCCTCTCTTCTCCAGATCGCTCTCCCTTCCTTCTCGCACATAACCTCAGGCTGTGGCCCTTTCCCCAGCACCCTACTTGAGACGCCAGCCCTGTGGCCCTATCTCCTTGGCCCTATGCAAGGCGTCTCCTCGGGATCAGAAAAGCCTCCCAGGGCCTGGACTCCTGGGCCTCCCTCCTTAAGTCTTTCTCTGCCCTCCTGTTTCCTACAGGCTACTTCACTGCATACAAAGTCTGCAGTGTGGTTCGCCCAACAGATGAAGAGAAGGAATCAGGCTGTAAACTTACACTGCCCCTTTCAGATTGCTAGCATCATGGCCCCTAGCCTTAATCACCTTTTAAAAGAACTTCCATACAATCCTTGATCTCTCCTAGCCAGACAGCCAGTAAACAGTTGTGACCTGGTGGGAGGAGAGAAGCAGAGATCTCAGCATTGACTTGCATTCCAGCCCCAGAGTCTGATCTATGCAGACTTTCCAACTGATTAATACCCCCTCCCCAATATCTTTCTTTTGAGGAATGCTGAATCATTCTTCACTAATCCTATGACATCTTTGATATTGGTATTTTGCTTTCCCGAAACTCACTGGTTCATTCATTTTGGCTTTTTGGCAAATTACACTGAACAAAGGTGTCCTTGTAAAAAATATTTTCAAAATCTAGTTCAAGAGCCCTGAGATCCTACAAATAACCAGATATGTGTAAAAGATTCTCCCCCCCCACCCCCCAAAAAAGATTCTCTCCCATACCTCTTCCCTACCCTCTAAATAATTAAAAATGGTATTACTCTGTTTAGAGAGACCACAGAACAGAAATAGCCCTGTTTTATCAAGCCCATCTGGAGAGATGAACATGCCTGCAATCACTGGGAGAAAGGTCAGTTCTTCTGATCTTATTACAGACCTTTCCCAAAGAGCTTATTTTAAAGGTGCCGAATCAATTAGTCTCCGTTGGCATGAGATTAATGCTGGGAAGGACGCAGTTGAAGATGTATTTAACATGGTCTTGCATAGATATTTTGAAGAAAAGGGAAGAGAGAAAGCCACTGGAATGCCTGCCTAATGTTTCGTGCTTATTAAAAAAACAAACAAAAGCCTGGCCTGTGTCAGAAACCTCCTCCCAAAAGGTTGAACTCAGTCTGTATTGTAGCTTCCCAACTGTAAAAAGTTCTGTCTTTGACAACCTGAAAACAAGGGTGGAAAGGCCAAGTTGGGAGTGGGCTGTACTGCTTGCTCTTACCCTGCTCATATAGTTGGAAACGGATCCAGCAGACTCCTGTACTCACTATAACTCTGGTAGCCTGGGCATTTCTTCTTTGTCACCTTTGGGTGGAAACACTCAGAGATAAGTGCTTTACTTTAGAAGCAGTTTAGTTTTCTATCACAAACTGGCCATTTAAAGCACGGGTTTTGGAAAACAGAGATAAGGGAAGTACTTCCCCTTTCTGCTTGGGCCCCAAGTTAGAGGGTCCCCGAGTAGCCAGCCACAGGAGAGCAAGTGTTGACCTTTGGATGCAAAACAAGCTTTTTGTAGGAGGAAAAGTGACAATCATTCATAGCACATCAGTGAAAGGGGTGGGGTGGTGCAAATTTTACTTTTTGTAAAAATAAAAAAGATAAATGCATTTGTACAAAAAAGAAAATGGAGAAGTTTATGTTATAAAACGCATTTTAAATGCCACACTTGAGTGAAGACTGACTGCAAGGCTCTTCTTCCAAGAGAAAATGGGTTGGGTTTGGATGAAAAGTTTTGGTTTTAAAAGGAGTTTGACGCTTATTAAAGTACCCTGACAATACAATCAACTAAACTATATTATCATTTTTCTTAATAATTACCTGTCAGAACACAGATTTCTTTTATTACAGGATTAGCCCATCAGAAGTAGATTTGAATTGGACATTCATTGATTAAGGACTGTTCAAGTATGGTTAAGTTTTTAAAATCTTCACTGCCTATAAAATAAACTAGTGGGAAAGTACTGGCTCACAAAGCCAGCAGATCTGTTGGTAACTATTGTCATGCTTCACTTGTACCTACCTATCAGAAAGTTGATCTAAATAATAACCCTAACCTTTCCTTCTAAACTGTCAGTGGAAAGATATGTTTATTACAGTGTCCTCCATCAGTCTCCATCAGTAAGGAGAAAGGGGATTTAAGTAAAGTTTAGATGAAAAAGAATGAGCATAGTCCACCACTGATACAAACCACATGGAGCAGTAAATAATTATGCCCTCTGTTACACTATGTATATTTTATTTACCCATTTCAGAAGTGGATAATAAACCTAGCCCATCTATGGGAGGAGTTAATAAGGTATTTCAAATGCATGATCTAACAAAACTCCAGGATAGTTCTATGTTTTATTGTTAACCGTTTGCATGAAATCTTCTGAAGCTGAAAAGAAAAAAGGAAAGGGCTTTTGTGTTAGTTGATCCTTGGCTAGTCTAGGGCTAAGGTTGGTGTGAAAGGGACAAGGAGGTCACTTGAAATCTCCTTTTATCTACTCTTATTTTCTCTCTGGATCAGCAACTTTGAATAGATATCTTCTAATCGCTCTTAATGGAAAGAAACTATGGGAGCAACGAAACTGCTTTTTAGCAGTGGGTACATATGTGGACAGCTAGCTGAGTTTGCATATGACTACATCTTTACACACATGTGCTTAGAGTTTTTGCATGATGTAAATGTTTCCCACACATTTGGTGGGTTATTGATTGGGTGGTTCTATTTGCCCTTATACTTCAGTATGCATGCACACCCACATTAGCATTCTCTACCAGGTCTAGGTGATACTTTCAACTGGTTCTCCCTTCAGCTTTTTCTTGCCCTCACTCTCTGGGATGTCATATTTAAGTCCTGGAAAAAAAAGCAAATAATTGAGAACACGAGGGACAGTTTTTTTAGTGAAGACATCTTATTTCAACTGGGAGCTACACTGATGGGAGGATTTCTCTTCAAGGGCAGAGATTGTGTGGCAGGTGGGAGGTGATTGGGTAAGATGAGACTATTACTTTCAATCTCTCCCCCATATTTTTTCTTCTTGGTCTTTCTTGGAATCAAATTGGTTAAAACACAATAAGTAAGTGGCAAACAAGAGGCTGACCTTATGCAATTTAAGTTTGTGTGTGTGTGTGTGTGTGTGTGTGTGCTATAGGTTTGTATCTCCAAATCGTTGAAGTTGAGCAATTGATTACAATTGGTTTTGAAATTGGAATTATTTTAGTAATTCTATGCTGACTGAAATACCACCTAAGTTGTCTTCTTTAGGTGGTGTTGTGTTTGCTTCAAAAAGGAGAGACAGCCCTCAGGTTGTTAAGTATGAATGGCTCTCCAGAAAAAGGACGTTAGATTTCTGGGACTGAAAGCACTCGGCTTTACCTCCTGAGAAGTCTCTCCCCACCCCCAAACCCCGTGTTCTTCTAACTAAAATTCAGATTGCTCCAGAGCCTGGGACACTTAGCTGTAAATTCTTTTAAGGGAATACTCGGTTACCAGGGCTACAAGTTCCCATCTCAACCTGCCAGCCTTCCGGCCCCCTGCTGCAGATCGCAGAGACCCTTGGCTGTCTGGGCTGGGACCTTGAGCCCCCTCCGCTCCTACCCTCAGCCTATCAGAAATCACAGTGACAACGTTCGAGGTTGGGTGGGAGAGGACTAATCCCTCTTTAACTTCTCTCCCTCCCTCCCTCCTTTCTGAACACCAACAGATCATTTCCCAGGTTTCCTGGTGAATATGAGTGTAGGAGCCACCCTGTCCAATAAAGATTAAATTAAGTAGAAGAATCCCAGCCACTGGATATTTGGAAGCTCCGGTGGGGCATCAAACCAACGTTTAACACATTTTTTCCACTCACTGGCGCAAATCGTGGACCTATTGGGCTTAACTTTAGACAAGAAAGAAAGAAAAAAAAAAACGATAAGGAGGGAAGAAGGGGAAAGGGAAAAATGAAAAAGAAAAAAAGTCACAGAGCAACACCAGTTTCAAGGGGAGAAGTGACCTTGTACTCAGAGAGGACGAAGGCAAAGCAGGGCTTCCTGCCCTGTCTGGTCTTTTCTTTCTATTCCAAGAACTGGAGGCTCCCTCTCCCAGCTGAGGGCTTGGAATTGGGCAGTTTGGGCTGGTTTTTTAATCTGTGTTTATCCGTTAGGGATGGAGATACACGTAGCCTAGGGTCAGAACTGGTGCCTAGAAGGTGCACTCAGAACCCAGTCAGCTCTTCTGTGCTGACTTTCCTTTTTATAAAGTAAGGTTTTGGTTGCGGGAACTGAAGAGTTTCCTCTAGTTACTGCCCAGCAGGAGAAACAATGGCTTTCTCTGTCAGCTGGTTCAGCGCACTGGACACTGACCTTGAAGCTGAGGCCGGGTCAGGCACTTCCTCCCCTGGGAACCGGCCCCCAGCCCCTGAATATTGGCCTCTGGCTGCCACCGGCTCCTCTAGTCCCAGGGCGCAGTTCGGAGGGGCAAAAGGCAAGTCCCTTTGTGGCAATGGCTTCTCTGTGCAAATACAACACTGAATAAATTAACCTCAAACCAGCTAGTTGGGGTGTAGTAGTTTAGCAGGACTAATTGCAGACAATGGAGCTGAAATGACTTTTCCAATTAGCTGCTGGTTGGAGTTTAGTTGGAGGAACTGTCAGCTCCAACGATGGGTAATTGCTTTATTGCTCACAAAACTATCATCTATTTAGAACATATGTGCTAATTACTCTGGATGGGCCTCGAAAAAGAGACCATAAATCTAATAGCACTTAAAAAAGTCTATGGTGCTTGTAAGCAACCCCAGGCCCTCGCATATTCTCTTCTGCCCAGGTTGGCGTGATGGATGGCTGTCTTTCAGAAAGGAGACGGCTTGGACTGGAGGCACTGACGGGGATGCTCTGGTCACCTCGCGGGTGCAGGAGAGAGCGACCAGCGCTCGCTGTGCCCAGGCGATACATCACTGTCATCAAAACCAGTCCCCTCTTTAGCCATGCACCCGCCCTCCCATTTTTGCCAAAGATGACTTCAGAAATCTTTTAATTGGATTGTGCTAGGAAATTAATCTCCTTTAGCCTTGGCTAAATTTCTGGCCACTGTCAGGAGGAAAGCGGCAAACGCTCTCAGCACATGTGCGTAGAGACGCAGTCCTCTACAAACTCAGCTGGCCGTCCGCACACAAGCGCCCACTTGCACAGTGACTGCCGCGAGGCCACGTCCTCCCGCTCCGCTCCCCTCAGCCCCCCAGGGTTCCCAGCCGCGTGCGGGCCCATCCCGCGGCCCCAGGAGTGACTGGGGGTGAGAGAGGGGGGAAGGACACATCTGGGCGAAAGGCCGCGGCGGTCCCGGGGTCCCCTTTGTGTAAAAGCCATGCTTCTGTCCCGGATTCCCTAGCTCTAAGTCCAGCAGTCACGCAGCACCCGGCCTTCCTTCCCAGGGGTTCTGGGGCCGCTACCGGGGAAGAAGGAGGCTAGAGCGGCGGGAAGAGGAAGGAGGGTGTGTCGGCGGCGGCAGCCAGATGAACTCTCAACTGTGCCCTCTCCCTCCCCCCACCCCTTTCTGGGCGAAAGCGCCCGGTTCGCCGCCGGCACAACTTTGGAGACACTTCCCCAGGACAGGCGCTGCGCTTGAGGTCTGAGAGCGGGCCCTCCCCGCTCCCGCCTGTCCGGGGAGCACCGGCGCGGCGCCCGCTCCAGCTCCAGCGCCAGCTCCGCGGCCCGAGCGCTGAGCCTGGCCCAGCGCTGCTCGGGCGGTTGGGGAAGCGGCCGGCCGGGTCCCAGGGGCTGCTTATCTCTGCGGGAGGTGACAACATCTGCCTGAAACGGGATCTCTACTTTTGCAGCTCAATTGAGCTCTTAATAGCAGCCCTCTGAGGTGTGGGTAATTGATGGGGATAAAGGCGTAATGACTTGACGGGGAGACGCCAGCGATCCTTTGATAGAACACCAACCACCCCAAACACTGGCAAGGCATCGCCGGGTGGGAGGATGAGAGGAGGACCCGGAGGCAGGGAAAGAGGCGCCCGTGCAGTTTGTATCAGGGAGGGGGAAGCCCTGGCTCCCGGGGCCCGGGCACTGGAGGTCGCGTGGTCACGGAGAGCGGGGCGGGACGAGGACCCGGGGAGTTCGGGGTGACAGGTGACAGGACTGGAAGGCGGGGAGGACCCTCGGGCCGGTGAGAACACCGCCCTTCCCAGGCTGGGTCACTTAGCCCTAACCTTGCGCGGGGCTGCGCCCCCACAGGACGGGCGCCCCAGCTGCTCTCTCACCCCCACCCCCCCCTCAGCCAGTGTGAGCGCAGGGGGCTCCGCTGAACGGACCACCTCAGAGGAACTCCAGCGCTAGCAGAGAGAGGCAGGCGCTGGTGTGTGTGTGAGTGTGTGTGTGTGTGTGTGTGTGTCCCTGAAACACGGAGCCGGAGCCCAGCGGCCCCTGAGCACGTGGCCCTGTTGGCCCGCCAGCCCGCAGCGTCCTGAGACTCCCCGCGCAGGAGCGGGCGTCGCGGGTCAGAGCAGCCTGCGCGCCCCCCACCCCGGTTTCGCTCCGCCCGCCACCTCCCAGCGCCGCCCGCTTGTGTGCCTGCCTTCCCTTTGCGCGGTTCTAGTTTAGTCTCCAGAGGGTCAGAGCAGCGTCCCGCACGGCTCAGGCCTCCACGCTACGGCCACACAAGCACTAAGTGGAACAGAATATCAGGCCGCCTTTTCTATTCGCAAAGGGGAAGCCCCGGGGGACAGGCGCAGGTGTCCCTGGCAGGTACCCTGTTTGACACGTTGGAGAGGGATAATCTTGACGCGTCAGGTCTGAGCTCCCCTGGAAACGGAAGGAGACATGACTCCACTCACGTCCATATTAGACTGTATTGAGAACTCGCAGGTGTTTCGGCTGCCGCTGTTCTTTGCCCTCCTCCAGGGTCCCACCTAACAGGGATCAGATTCCCCAGAAACTTACTTTCCCCAAACCCTCTTGTGGAGAAGGCGCACGTTGTCACCGGACGACGGACGGACGACGCGTTGGGGTCAAGGACGGGAAGAAATGCAATTAGTCCCAACGCGCCTTTCCGCCTCGCCGCCTAACCTCCCCTAGCACGACTCTGCCCTCTGTGAGGTCTAGGGGGTCGGGACTCACTGTCGCTGAGCCAGGGAGCCCCCGTGCCCCCGCAGCCCCACCCATGGAGGCCTGCAAGGCCGTGGTCTTGTCCCCAGGCCCCCCGGAGCCAGGGACAGGGTCCCGCTCAGGAGCTCCAGCCGAGAAGCAGCCGGTGACCTGGCGGCGGGTCCCGAGGCTTCCCTGGAGGCCACCAGTCCCCCCAAGCGCTGGGATCGGCGTGGTCCGGGCCGCAAGGGCCGCGGGGGGCACCGTCCCTCCAGCAGCCAGGGCCCTGCTCCGCGTGGCTCCTCATGTCCTCACCCACAGGGCGCTCCCTTGGGAAAGATCAGCGCTCTGAGAACCAGGCCGCCTGGGGAGGGCCCGGGAGCCTCCACTCCTGCCCTCGAGGCCGGGGAACTGGACCCTGCGCCGGACGCCAGCAGGAGCAGCTCCCCGAAGCCAGGAGCGCATCGTGCGCGGAGCCTCGCTCGCGGGGTCGCCTGCGGGCACTGGGCGCGAGTGGGCGCCGGGCGGGACCTGGACGGACGGCAGGAGCCGTCCCCTGGCCGGTGCTGAGGGCCCCATCCCGCAGCGACCAAGACCCAGGCCTGCTCCCCGGAAGATCCCAGGAGGAGGCCAGGCCCGACGCGGTGGGGGTCGGGGTGGGGTTGGCGCACGCAAACTTCTTTGGAATGGGCCCCGAGGGAGTGTGAGGCAGCCTCTGCCCGTGGTGAGGCTCAGGGACCCGGTGGATGGAGAGCCCTTGGCTCGCCCTCCTCTCTCCTGCCAGAGCGCTCTGTGCCTCGCGCCCTCGGGGCTGCTCCCAGTGGCCCAGCCTCCAGCGGCCAGTCCGCCTCAGGCCGACAGGGGTCGGTGGCCAGGCCCCGGGCGGGCGCGGCTGGGCAGCCTTAACCCGGTTGTCTAGTGTGAGCAGGAGCTTGGTCAGTGGGAGTTGACTGTGGCCTTAGGCGTTTTCTAAAACACCCATCTACAAAGCGGCAACAGCACAGAGACACTGCTGTGTAGTCCCTTTAAAGAGAGTCTGGGAGAAGAGTTTCCCTAGCGATGGTTTTATAGCCTCTCACATTGGAAAGTTGGGATGTGTCTCACCAGCAGCACACTGAGCCGTGTCTTCCTTCAGACAGGGATCGAGCAGCGGAAATACCACCAGCCTCCGCCAAACTCGTGAGGACCCATGGCAGGGGGACTGGTGCTCCAGATGTTGCACTAGAGGCGCTGCAAGTGTGAGCAGGTAATGTGGAGAAGAGTGACATTGTTAACAGAAAGCATCTAATTAACAATGACTTCATTTGATTGGAAGGATGAAAAAACCTTTTTAAATCAATCCAGATTCACTGGCCTAAGCTCAGCCAATTTATGAATATGGAGCCTGACTGGGGTCTGCTTTCTTTCAAAGATGTCATCCTAGGGGTAATAGCAGAGGTGAAGTCATTTGGTTACACTGTGGAAACTTTTATAGTGCCTTCCTTGGGAATTTAATTCAGTGCTTCTTCATTTTATTAGGAACAGACTGACTCCATCCACTGTGCTCTCCCTGTTCAGAGGCAGGACTGCTTGAAGCAATTAGGTTCAGCAATTAGCATAGTTTTACTGACCCCAGCAACAGTGCGCTTCTTAGGTTATCCATTTCTTCAAAGTCAGGGAAAAGCTGGAGCACAACATGCTTCCCAGGTGTCCAGGTTGGGGAAATAAGCCCACAAGCAGGGTAGCACAGCAGCGCAGAAAGCTTTCTGATGGTCCCCAAGTGTTTGTTTCAGCAAATACAGGTGG
This sequence comes from Myotis nattereri, assembly GCF_964212035.1. Classification (NCBI taxonomy): domain Eukaryota; kingdom Metazoa; phylum Chordata; class Mammalia; order Chiroptera; family Vespertilionidae; genus Myotis; species Myotis nattereri. Next base: position 52,760,162 of record NC_138079.1, on the reverse strand, counting down.
ATTCCTGCCCGTGCCCCCCCCCCCCCCCTTAAATTCTGGATCACATAATACCTCCTTACTTGGATAGAGCCTTTAAAGCCTATCTCCTTTGGTTGTATTTTTGGCAGAATGGCTTTTGAGAAAGTAAATTTTCTCCCTTCTTTTCTGTCTGCATCAGTGATGCTGTGGCTAACGTTTTGAAGGAGTACCTGCAAGACATTGCTGCAGTCCTTTCAGTGTCACCTCAGCCTGTTGGTAGCCAACCTCTTAGAAAATGTTTGGAGCCCAAAGCAGTCTGGGAAAGAAGGGACATTGCTTTTGCCACTGTCCTGGGTAATGAAGGGATTACATTTACATAGCTGTTTAGTGTCTCTCACAACTCTAAAATATATATATTCCTCTGTAAGATTTCACTAGATTAAATTGCTGACAGTTCATCAGTAGCAGCAACAATGTAATACCCCTAACCTTATTAAATCAATAAATACTAGATCCATGCATTGAATTAAAAATGCATCAGCATAGCCAGGAATTACAATCATATGGCCACGGGCCTCAGAATCAAAGATGCCATTCAAAAATTGACTAGTTAGCATTTATTTCACCTTCTTTTTCTGTTTTGGGTTTATGATTAGATATTTGGGACCATTGTGACAAGTTTTGCTTGTTTATTTCTTGAAAATCCTTTTCTTTCACTAATTCCTCACATTTAACCATGAAAATGATGTATTTAACAGTAGTAATATACTTTGACTTTATAGTTTTTCTCATTAGTTTTCATCTAGGGAATATACTTCCATTCAGAATGCATTACTCTAGTAAAACATACTCAGGTGCATAAATTTCTACATAAGCACCAATAAATTTAGATGCATATGTTTTTGTATATGTATAAATAAATATACTCAGTGTGAATGTATGGTTATACATTGATTATAAGTTTATTTTAAAAAAAGAAACCACATTTAAATTTATCTTTCAGCACTGTCAACTATAATTACAAGCCAAAGTACTATTTATAGTTTTAAAACAAGTTATTGATTTAGAATCTGATTTGCTTATTAAAATTTATTCCACAAGAGATGAAATTAAAATTTTCAAGTCTTTAAACTTAACACAGTACTTAGGAAGTTATACACATCTTAAATGATTACATTTTATGTGTAAAAAAATATCTCAAATGTGGTTTACCAGGAATTGGTCAGTTAAATTGTAGATTATTATGTAAATTTACAGTTAGTCCCTACTGAAAATTGGGAATGTATTTAACACCTGGAAGTTTAATGGAAAAAGTAATATTACTTTAGCCAGATATTTGTTCATACTGATTAATGATGCTAATTATTTATAAACATTCATCCCTATTGATGTCAGCAAGCATATATGGTACTGAATTCTGAAGATAGAGTCACTGGGCCTTGGGTTCCCCACACTGTGAAAGAAAAAAATCTTTGACAAAATAGGCAATCAACTGAAATCTATCCTCTTTAAATAAACTGATTCCTCAGTATTTTCCCAGTGTTGGTGTAAGTTGTTGTCTTTGATGTCCCCCAGGGCTCCGTCCTCTGCTCTCTGATTTGGTATATAAAAGCAGCTCTGAATGATGGATTACTGTGTCATTGCAGCCTGCGAAGGATTAATTTGTTTCATTGATTTCTCTTTAGGCAGATTGCCAGAATTTGCTGCTTCCCACCTTTCCTTAAGACTTCTAGAAGTAGTAGACAGTAATAGCCTAAGACAAATCAGCTTCTTCTCTTAAAAATACAATCATGAAACTAGGAGTCCTACAAAAGCTGTGTCAAACTTTTTATTGGCAAACTGGGAGAGCAATTAATAGGGTACTCTATTTGCTTTAGAAATATTTTTAATTGAAAAATTTCCTTGACATGGTGACTGAAAACACATTATGTTAATAGCTCTTAAGTAAACATTTATAATGTTTATCCTATAAAATTTTTCTCTATTTTGTAAAGATTCTGTTTAACTCAGGATAAAAAAATGTGTTGTCTATGTAATTGACAAATACTTTTCTTTCTATGCCAGATTTTAGGATCAAATAACATATCAATGTAACTTAAATCAATTTACCTAAAATATTTATAGAATTATTTGACCCAAAGAATCTTCAGTAACTTTGGACAAGGACAGAGAGTATTAGAGCATAGAAATAGAATTGTTTAATTGTTTAAAGAAAAAATCACTTTTCTAATTAAAAAGTAGTATCTGCTCATAATAGAGAATTTTCACAAGTTAAAAATGACATTTTGTGTATTTTCTCTAAGCCTTTTCCTCCAAACACTATGTTTTTATATATAATATATTTATAAAAATATGTAGACATCACTTCATATTCTGCTTTTTTCAGTTTGTATAGTAGAATAAAATTTTTTGTATATAATTAAAATTATTATTAAAGTCATTTATATTAACTGTATAATGTTTTAACATATATAATTTAATTAATTGTCATTCTACCACTGGAGAGTTAGATTTTAATTTTCCATTATAAATAAAGTTATGATGAATAACATTTTAAATGAATCTTTAATCATCCCTGTGGTTATTTTCTTATGATATATTATTAGAATAGAAATTACTTGGACTGAGGGTATAGACTGTATTTTAAGGTTTTTAATATTGATTGCCAAATTGTTTTCTAGAAAGGTTCTTTCACTCTGTACCGGCACTGTTTAAAAAAATTCCTCTGTAGAGGCAGCGTTCCAATTCATGTTACATGAGCAAATAAAACAGAACAACAATCTTTTCCTTGTGTTCTGAAAGTAGTGGTAGTATTTTGCATATACTTAATTTCTCAGAAGTATTTTCCCAACTGCAGATGTGAAATAGGCTGGTTATACAAATCTACTTGTTTCCCTTCTGTAGTGCTGAAAATTATATTGATTTAATGATCTCAAGTTATACTTTTTATGCAATTAGTTGTGTAGTAAAAACTAATATTGTCATGTGCTAATGTCTTTTTTCCTTTATTGTGCTATGGTAGTAGTCCATGCAGTATCAGCAAGTTTGAGCTTTTCCTGTGCTTTGCTGAAAGGAAAAAGGAACATCTGTTTCCATTATATATCTGCATCATAATGATAACAATTAAATAGCTATTATGGTAGTATACAGTAAATATATTTTGCTGAATGACCTATACTTTCTTGTTGGAAAATTTCAGAGATTTTAGAGACACTTAGTTTTACAGGTAGTTTCGTGTAGAGGTTTGGAAAAGTGTTTGCTTACTTTAGGTAAATCATTGCAGTTTATTTTTTGTCTCAGTAAAAACAAACAAACAAACAAACAACCTGATGATGGAGTACGATGCTCTCAGATGTGACTCTTGAATATATTTATCTTAGGCATGTTTGGAGTACAAATTATTATTGTTTCTCTCAATATATATGTTTTTAACATTTTGAAATTATTGATTTGAGTGGGAGAGAGAGAAAAGAGAAACATCAACTCATTGTCCCACTTATTTATGCACTTGTTGGTTGATCCTTGTATGTACCCTGATCCGGGATCAAACCCACAACCTTGGGGTATCAGGGCGACACTCTAACCAACTGAACTACCTTGCCAGGGCCTCTCTCAATATCCTTAAATGGGCAATAATGATACTAATAATACAGTTTATTTCGTGTTTTGTGCCACTTATGTACTGTTTATATTTTACTAAGCTGGAAGATTGTGTGTGTGTGTATTTATTTATAGCCGATTTCACTTTTGTTTCTTATATTAGGGGGACACAGTGATATTTACCTTTCAAATTCAGCAGGAGAATGTTTGAAACCACATACTATTTCCATTGACCTTTAAATTTTCAGAGAAATGTTTTGGTTAAAGATGTTTTGGTGGTTACTTAAAAAAAATGATTAGAAACTATTTCAAACAAAAAATAAAAAAATCATACATGTAACTCCATGTACTCCAAACTCAGTTTGAGAAATGAAATGTTACCAGTACAACTGAAGCTCCTCCTGAAAAGATGATAATCATCTTAAATTTGATGATTTTAATCCTTTTTGCCTTATAAGTACCTTTTTTTACATGGTCTAGAATTTTGACATAAGTGAACTGTCCTTTTAAATGCCTGGGTATGTTCCTCTGCTTTATTGTCCTCATCTGTGAAGTCGGGGATAGGTCTACATGTTTTCTGATGGCCTCCTGGCCATAATTGCAAAAGGTTTTTTGATTACCGCTTGTTTTCCATATGAAACAAAATAAAACAAAACAAACATAAGACAGAGGCCCAGAGAAGTTAACTAACTTGCCCGAAACAGAATAGTAAATCCCAGAGCTGGTTATACTGGTAAAACTTAGTTCTCCCGACTTCCATTCAAGCACTCTTTTCTTTAGTTCACATTGTCAGCTTTTGGGTACTAGCTGACTGACCACTGCTCTGGACTATCCGCAGGCTTGTGTGATTTTGGGATTGTGCATGCAGGGAAGTTTTCCTCTTAGAATACCTTTTCTGTGGGTAAAAATATTGCAGCCATATCAGCCTGGAAGTTACTTATCAAAGAACACTGTGTGTCCTGCAGAGCCTGTGGTTCCCTTCTGGACTTTTCTGGAAAGAATAATAGTTTGGGTATGATGAGGCTTTCGATAGGCACCTTACTTTACAATTAATTTTCTGATCTCTGTGTGGTAACTGGACCAGGAAAATGCAAGTGTCTCCTTATGTGTACATGTATCTCAATTTCACTATATTTTGGCAGTCAGGACTTTGACAGGTCTTTCATATTTTTATTATTTTATATGTTTTTATTGATTTCAGAGAGGAAGGGAGAGGGAGAGAAAGTTAGAAACATCAATGATGAGAGAGCATTATTGATTGGCTGACTCCTGCACGCCCCCTACTGGAGATCGAGCCTGCAACCTGGGCATGTGCCTTTGACAGGAATCAAACCCTGTATCCTTTAGTCAGCAGGCTGACACTCTATCTACTGAGCCAAACCAGCTAGGGCTTTGACAGATTTTTTAAAAAATATAGCTTATTCTATGGTCAAATCACAAGCCACTTTCTATTTGAAAATAAGTTTGCTTTTTGTTTCTGTTTAGCAACCAACTTACCAAGTGCTAAAGTGAAAGCAGCACAAATAGAATAACGTGGAAACACATTTTAAAATCCCTTTGGAGAAAAACCCCATTCTAAAACTGGCAATTTAGAATTACATGCATGTACGTTTTCTCTCAGGTTTTCACTCTAATAAATTTAATTCATTCTTAGTTGAGATGAGTAGGCTTGACTCATAATATTCACACAGTATCATGCCTCTTCTATGAAAAAAATAGCATTATAACTAGATGTGGAGTTATGTATCTTATTGTAAAACCACCTTTTCCAAAATCTGTTGCTTCAAGACCAAAAAGTTGGTTTAATAAATTATTTGCTTCCTTCTATAAATACATACTTGGAAACTTGTAATAATAGAATCATTTTTCTTTAGGGCAGATGAAGCTACTAATAGGGGCTTTGCCAATGCTATAAATATTTCCAGGGTGGTTGCGTTTTAACAAGCAAACCACATAACATTTTTTTCTGAGTAGTTTAGGTCAATTATCTTATGTGTTCAGCAGCTTCTAGTAAGAACATTTCCCTAGCATATTAGGTTGGGGAGGAGAGATCCAACATAATCAGATATCCCTTTTATTTAGCCTAAATTATTGGTTTATTTGCTTAGATCAATATGATTTCTTTCGTTTCTATAGCATTTTTTATCTGGAGGAAAGGTGTGTGTGTCTGTGTGTGTGTGTGTGTGTGTGTGTGTAAAGATTTCACAAGGTAATTCTTGTCTAGTTGAAAATTCTGGTGAACATCTGTAATATGTAATGTAAGGAATTGTTTGCACTGGTTAAATGTCCCCATGTTGCTCTAGCACGTTTATGAAATTCATGAGAAAAGGTGTGGGTACAGGAAGCAAGCCCCTGGCTAACCTGTTTTCTTCCTGATCACAATATGAATCTGCCTGATGGTGGCGAGAATATGGAATCTTAACCACCAAATCAGCAATGCAAAACCAGAATGACCCCAGTGAGACATGAGAATGGATAGTCCATATACAATCCACATGTGTTACCTTACTCTCTTAGTGAAAATTGCTCTCTGTGGAAAAGTTATGTGGTGTTTACAGAAATAACAGAACATGGTAAAAGGTTATTTATTTTTTTGCCATTTAGAATAGTAGGATTATAGTTTCTTAATATCTTCACTTTTTCTACTCAGTTCTTAATGACTTCACTTTAGATCAAATTGAGATTATTTCAAAACTGGCATTGGTTGTATATTTTCTGTTGACACAACCAATGCATAATTTTTAGCTGTGACTTCAGAATTTGTCTATGGTAAGAGACATAGAATTTTCTTCTATTAATGTTAGATTTGCCTGCTCACTAGGATTATTTCCCATAATTCTTAGGATAATTATGTTACTGTTGTGCTTATTGTTTTTGAGATATAGAAAATTACACTTTATTGAGTTCTTGTCATGTTTAAGGTATATGAGGTAGATAAAGGCAAAATCCCTGCCTTCAGGGGTATAATAATCAGTATGGTCTTTTTGCCAATAATTTAATAGATTATGTTTTCTTAATGTAATGTATTTGTGTTATTTATTAATATTTATTAATATTAGTATTTTAAGAAAAAAGAAAATATATTTAGTTTTTTTCTATTCTTCACTTTTTGAAAAAAATCTTAGAATTATAATTTGGTGTCAATCAAAATGATATTGTATTCTTAATAGAGTATCTTGAATAAATAGAATATGGCCGTTGCTAACTTCAAGTCAGTTTTTAAAAAATATAAGGCCTAAGAATTTTTCTTCATACTATAAGTAATTTTGTTTAACTTGAGTATGCCAACCTAATTATTTCTCTGCAAAAAGTAAAAAATAAAATACTTGTGTAACAATGTTTTTGGAAAAGTGGACTTTATGTTGCTTATTTAGCAAGAAGGAGGTTCATTCTTTTTTACATCTCAACTAACAAAATCTATATGAGTTTAAGTTAGGAATTATACAAAGTATGAAGGCAAAACATATTTTCATAAATATTTAGAAAAACACCTATGATTGGTCTTGACCCCACATTACTTTGATGCTAATATTACTGAATTTAATATAGCATTCAATATGTATTTATAGTTCATCAAAGTGTAAAAGATGCTAAGAATGAATACTGTTTGGCTTTCTCACAAGTATTGGATTATTGATATATTTTCCAACAGATTTGACCAATGTAGAAAGATAACCTTTATATAAAAAGGTTAACAAAAATATTACCATTCTCTTTATAATATTTGCAGTCTTTTTGGACTTAATTATTTAGTTTCTTCTATTTAATGTGTAGGTGTAGATATAAATTTTAGTTTATAAGTACTATTATGATTAGCAGTGGAAATATAATTTGTATTTTGTGTAGAATGCTTATAAGATATAACAAGGTCCTTTTGAATTTTGGTGATCAACTGGGTTTTGCATTATTTACACATTTCTCAAAATGAGTATATAAATTCCAAAATAAGTCCCTTTTCAACTAGTTACATTTTTGAGGTGTATATTTTAATTTAACAAGTTTTATATTTAAAAAGAGGCAAAAACGACAGCAGTAATACCTGGTATAAGGTTACAGTGGATTATGTCAGTCTGATATCAGTCTAAGTTGTAGTTTTTTTGGACTGGCTAGAGCTTAGTGATATGAGGAAATAAAGGAGTGTTATTATAAGAACTTTGAAAGCCACATTACAACTGATGTCTATGATAGAGCTCAAAGTCACCAATATCCTACTTGTATTTCAGTTCCAATATTAATAAGTTTAAATGTGTTTTGAGTTTTAGCAAATGGTTGAAAGATTTTGAAGGTCCTACATTTTATAGTAAGGAAGTAGCCAAAGGCAATACTTTTATTTTCATATAAGCTTGCCTAATTATTGTCCTACTCTAGCAAAGTATATAATTTTGTTAACCAGTGTCACCCCAATAAATTCCAAATAAAGGAAAAAAGTAAACCCTTAATTTATGAATTTTATTTTTTCTTTCTTTCTTTTTTGGGTGACTGTTACTTTTTATAAAACTATTAAAACCCCATTATCATCATTATATATTAAGCACATCTCATATATTATTTGATCTATTCATGTAAAATATAAATTTTCCATTATACTGATGAAGAATTTGAAGTCCAAACATGGTTAAGTTTTTTGCATAGATCACATGGCTGATGAGTAACAGAGCAGGAGTTCAAATTGAAGTATGTCACTCCAGAGCCCGTTCCTGATCCATGTTGATTTGATTGCTCCTTATCAAGTAACTCATTATGCTACCTTATGATTTTATTATAGGTTAATTAGATTCTCACAGGTACATACAATTCCATAGAACAACACTCTTACAAAACAAAGGGACATCTATGTAATTTCATGTTATTCTCATGTTCTGGTATTTATAGGGTAATGATATTCTCCAGAGTTTATGTGATGCTGTATGTATAAAAGGTACTAGAGGATGAAGGATGACTCATATCTGAGAGGTGCTTTTTTTTTTTTTTTTTTTTTTTGCAGTAGGTTGGTTTAGCTATTAAATAGCACTTTTGCTACCAGATTGAAAACTTAATAGCAAGGAATTTTATTATTTCTGATTTGAAATCTTTCTTCAAAATGGTTTTGTCTTTAGTGGCTTTCAGGGAAAAAATCATGGTTTCCCTTAGTAGGTATATTATTTTGCTAGAGCTGCTGTAACAAAGTAGCAAATATGGGGTAGCTTGAGCAACAGACATTTATTATCTCCCAGTTCTGGAGACTAAAAGTACAAAATCATGGTGTTGGCAGGGTTGGTTCCTTCTGAGGGCTGTGAGGGAGAGGATCCATTTCATGCCTCTCTCCTAGCTGGTGGTGATTTGCTGGCAATTTTTGGTGTTCCTTGGCTTGTAGATGTAAATCACCCTAATCCCTGCCTTCCTTTTCATATGGTGTCCTCTCTGTTCAAATTTTCCCTATTCATAAGGATACTGGTCATATTGGATTAGAGCCCACTCTAATGACCTTATCTTATCTTGATCATTTGCAAAGATCCTATTTTTTTTTTAAATATATTTTATTGATTTTTTTACAGAGAGGAAGGGAGGGAGATAGAGAGTTAGAAACATCGATGAGAGAGAAACATCGATCAGCTGCCTCCTGCACATCTCCTACTGGGGATGTGCCCGCAACCCAGGTACATGCCCTTGACCGGAATCGAACCTGGGACCTTTCAGTCCGCAGGCTGACGCTCTATCCACTGAGCCAAACCGGTTTCGGCAAGATCCTATTTTTAAACAAGGTCTCATTTGCAGGTACTGAGAGTTAGGATTTCAACATCTTTTTGGGGGGGACCCAATTCAACCCATAGCAGTAGGCAATTTTTTTCTAAGACAATAGATTTGGAAACACTTTCGTAGTGGTTATTTACATAATTTGCAGTTTATCAAATCAGCAGTATAATTATATGCACATCCTATATAAAAAAAGGCTAATATGCAAATAGACCAAATGGCGGAACGACCAGTCACTATGACACACACTAACTACCAGGGGGCAGATGCTCAATGCAGCAGCTGCCTCCTGGTGATCAATGCGCTCCCACAGGGGGAGCACCACTCTGCCAGACATTCCTTGAGGGCTCCCAGACTGCAAGAAGGCTCAGGCTGGGCTGAGGGACCCCCCCCCTAAGTGCATGAATTTCGTGTACCAGGCCTCTAGTCTATATAATAAAAGACTAATATGCTAAGTGTCCTTCCCACTGTCTGACTGGTTGCTATGATGCATATTGACCACCATGGGGCAGATGCTCAACACAGGAGCTGCCATGACGCACACTTGCCATTTACAAGAAGCAGCAGTGTGGACCTGGCCGATAAAGCAATGCTTGACTTCCCCCAAGTGGGAAACAGGCCCTGCCACTATCCCAGAGCGAGCGACACCCCACCAAATCGCAGCTGATGCTGCCGAGACCCCATGGCCAGCCCAGAGACAGTTGCTGTGGGCTTTGGGTAATGATGTCATGTAGCAACGCCCGGCTTCCTCTCTCTAGTGTCTAGCCTCCTTGGAGTTTCTTCAGCCCAGGAACACAACTTGCTTTATAGCCAGATGCAAACATTTTACACTTTAACCAAATGTTTGTGAAGCGTTTGCCCATGCCTCACC